>NW_007728915.1:106041-107606 GCF_000696425.1 Galeopterus variegatus
TTTTGGAGTGAGTGCACCTCCTCATGAATCACACATGGTACCTCATCTTTAGGGCCCTGCTCAGACTTGAGTCTATTTAGATTTAGAAGCAAAGAGATGTGTTGGGGTAAGCCCTGAAGAGAATCAGCATTGTGTTGCAAGACATCTGCCTTAAGGGAAGCCATTAACTTCCTCAGACGATGCAGAGTTAATCCCTTTAGATGGGGGTAATGTGGCCACTGCAGCTTGTAAAGAAGACTCCTCAGAATTCAGGGCTCAATGTCCCCAGCTTCATCAATGTCTCCCCATACATCCCCATTTAAAGTTACAAGCTCCCATTTTTTCCCAATCAATGCCATGAATTGAGCAGTATTTATACTCCCTGCAAGGCTGGGAATTCAACTTGAGTTGTAAATCAGCCAATGAGAGTGTGCATTGGATTCTCAGCAGTCTCAGTCCTGCAACTGCAAGAAATAAGGGTGTTCTTCAGGGCACAGATAGGAGCTTTCAGGTCATGTAGTTGGTGCTTAAGCTGAGAATTCAAGTCCCTGTGCTCATCCTTTTCTTTAACCACTTTGTCTAGTGACATTAGGAGCAACCAGCCAACCTCATTATATTTATTAGTTTTCCAAAAATTTTCAGAAGTATCATATACACAGTCTCTCAGATCCTTGTTTCTTATAATTGTTTCATCAGGAGCATCCAAGGTAGATATTTTGTGTATGTCTATTGGCAGATCACATCATGAATTATTAATGCTCTCTTTACTGTTGGCAATAGAGTCATTAGCATCTTTAAGCCTAATCCAGTTAGGAAGCCAATTTTAAAAGCTCTAGAACTAACTTAGAAAATTTGGAAAAAAAAAAAAGACAAAAAAAAAATGTTTAAAAGGGCCGGCCCCGTGGCGCACTTGGGAGAGTGCAGTGCTTGGGTGCGCAGCGGCACTCCCGCCGCGGGTTCGGATCCTATATAGGGATGGCCGGTGCGCTCACTGGCTGAGCGTGGTGCGGGTGACACCAAGCCAAGGGTTGCGATCCCCTTACCGGTCACAAAAAAAAAAAAAGACAGACAAAAAAAGAAAATTTGTTCATAAAATTCTGTTCCTCTAGAATCACTCTCAGTACCAAACTCTGAATTAGTCTGGGTTCTCTGAGAAAGAGAACCAGCAGTTTCTGACACACACACACACACACAGTAATGCACCACATAGCAACATTATGGTCAATGATGGACCTCATGTCCGACAGTGGACCCATCAGATTGTGATGAATCTGGAGGTGGGGAGCAGGCTGTATCATCTAGGTTTGTGTAAATCTACTCTATGATGTTTGCACAACAACAAAACCACCTAATGATGCATTTCTCAGAACATATCCTGATTGTTGACATATGACTGTGTGTGTGTGTGTGTGTGTGTGTGTGTGTGTAGACAAAAAGAGAGAGAAAGAGAGAATTTTACTAGGAGGAGTTGGCTTGTGCTATTATGGGGGCTGATTTGTGTCTTATGATTTAAGAGCAAACTCCCCACTTCGTAATCCTTTTTATTGCAAGCCTGTACTATTACCTGCTATTATGTTTGTGAGCAA
>NW_007728915.1:108221-109611 GCF_000696425.1 Galeopterus variegatus
CTTATAGGGAGATTCAACAGCTGCTGCAACCCACTCCATTTTCCAACTGCACGGTACCTCCGAAAGGAAATATGAGAAGAAAAACTCTCCAACCAGCCATTTTGGTTTCCTATTAGCAGCTATATGAAAAGTTTTGACAACTGAGGAATGAGAACTCATTGACTGTTAGCATGCAGTCAGCTACGTGTTTCGCTAATGAGTTTGTTTGAAGTGGTATGAGGGACAGAATGAAGTTCTTAATTGTATCCTCAACCATTTGTAAGTTTAATCTTGTTTTCTTTTTTATTTCCTTATAGATTCCTTTTGCAATAAAAATGACACCAGGTGCCTCTCAAATTCTTGCCAAAATAATTCTACCTGCAAGGAGTTTTCAAAAGACGACGACTGCCATTGTTCAGACATAGCCAACAATTTGGACAAAGACTGTGACAATGGAAAAAATCCTTGCGTCTCCAATCCCTGTCAAGGAAGTGCCACTTGTGTCAACACCCCAGGAGAAAGGAGCTTTCTGTGCAAATGTCCTCCTGGATATAGTGGGACGACCTGTGAAACTGCCGTTAGCTCCTGTGCTATGAACTTCTGCCAACATGGAGGTGTTTGCCATCAGAACCCTGTTCACCCCATGTGCATCTGCCCTGCTGGATATGCCGGAAGATTCTGTGAGCTAGATCAGGACGAGTGTGCTTCCAGCCCTTGCCACAATGGGGCCATGTGCCAGGACGGAGTCGATGGCTATTCCTGCTTCTGTGTCCCAGGATATCAAGGCAGGCACTGTGACTTGGAAGTGGATGAATGTGTTTCAGGTCCCTGCAAGAACGAGGCCACCTGCCTCAATGAGATAGGACGATACACTTGCATCTGTCCTCGTGATTATTCCGGTAAGTGTGATTACATCTGAATTCCAGATGATGAAATTAGCTTTCTCTTTCTTTAATACAGCAGGAGCCATAAAATGGTGACATTTTATGTCCCATCCAATCATTTATGAAAATGGCCAAGTTCTTGACAAGAATTAATCACCAGATAGAAAACTTCCTAAACTATTAAAAACCCACTAGACTCTTAGGTGGTTGTGTGCTGTCACTGTTGCTGTTTTAATGCAGCTCCACATGAGTTAGATTCAGTCTAGAATTGGTGGGCCCTGCGGGGCCTCGTGCTCCAGGTGAGGGCAGGTAGATTTCCTCAGCTCACGTCTGCCCTCTAATGCCCACAGCTCGGCATCGCAGCCTGCTGGGAAGGCTGGCTACAGGCCGGTGTGATAAGCAGATCACTGACCCCAGGCTGATGCAGCGTGCTACGTCGGGTAGATGTGACTCTATTAGGAAAGAAGCCAGTTCTTGTTCCATCTCTTGGAAAGAGATAATAATAGTACCTCATATTTATCTATTCG
>NW_007728915.1:110154-146113 GCF_000696425.1 Galeopterus variegatus
TTCCTAAACTATTAAAAACCCACTAGACTCTTAGGTGGTTGTGTGCTGTCACTGTTGCTGTTTTAATGCAGCTCCACATGAGTTAGATTCAGTCTAGAATTGGTGGGCCCTGCGGGGCCTCGTGCTCCAGGTGAGGGCAGGTAGATTTCCTCAGCTCACGTCTGCCCTCTAATGCCCACAGCTCGGCATCGCAGCCTGCTGGGAAGGCTGGCTACAGGCCGGTGTGATCAGCAGATCACTGACCCCAGGCTGATGCAGCGTGCTACGTCGGGTAGATCGTGACTCTATTAGGAAAGAAGCCAGTTCTTGTTCCATCTCTTGGAAAGAGATAATAATAGTACCTCATATTTATCTATTCTTTACAAAGTGTCTGTTGATACACTTTTATTTTAATAACAGAGTAACAAGGTGCCAAGTCATCCTCACGTTCACTGTCTGTCCCCCCCATCTTCTGGAATCACAGTTACTTGTTTAGGTCGATCCGGGACGACCATCTTTCTTGCTTTGCTTCACTCCTTGGATTTTCCATCTAATTCCATCTGCGGATGACTCAGTCTACGCTTTCTCACATGCACTCGTTCTGACTTCTGCTCACTGCTTTCCTGTGCTCCCTGGCTCATGTCTGTGAGATGTCAATGATGTTCACTTCTATGGCCACTTTTTTTCCTTAGATTTGACCACTTTTGTAGCTGTCTGCGGTATTTGGCTTTCGACTTGCCTTCTTCCTTCAACTCTTTCACACTTACTTCTTTATTTTGTCATTTTTCCCAAGTATGTTAAGCGATATAATTATTTGGAAAATATTTCTCTTCCACATTTGCATCAAGACCCCACAGCCTCATTTTGCTAATATAACATACTCTGGAGATATTTTCTTTTACAAAATATACATAGCCCTAGTTGCTCTGATGTGAAATTTTCTCTTTCTCTCATCCCTCGCCTGTAACCAGTCTCCCAAATCTGCTGTTTTGATATCTAAGATGTCTTCCAAATTGAGCTCATTTAGTCTGTTCCTAGTGTCTTGGCTCAGGTTCTTCTGATCTCTTATGTGTAGTGCTAAGCAACCTCCCAGATTCTCTACTTCCAGCCTCCACCTTCTCCAGGTTGTTCTGAACATTCACTTTGAAATAATTCTTCTAAAGTAGATCTAAGCCACACCCTTGTAAAGAGCCTTGAGAGCTCCCCACTACGTAAAAAATACTTTTAGCTTCTCACTGAATGGCCTCCACGATTTGTCCCCTCTGTTAGTCATATCTCCGTACACCATTCCACCAAAGCACTCGATTTCCTAAAATCAATCGTCTTTATTTTGTATTCAAGTGGTTTTCCTCCCCCGAAATGTCCTCCACCTCACAGCATCTACTGTGCAAAGGTCTCCTCTACTTTCAACACCTAGTCCAAATATCTCCTGGCTCAAAAAGCATTTCCAGGATCCCTTCCAGCCAAGACAATCCTTTCATACAGCTGCAGTAATGATATTCATTACTTCTATCCTAGTTTGCACTTCTATTAAAGAACTTCCTATATTTTGTCCTGTTTTAAAGATATCTATGCATTTTAGTCTTTCCCCCCTAAAATGTTAGTTTCTAAAAGACAGAAATCATGTCTTACATTTATTTTTTAATTCATCAATACTTTTTGAGTGTTTATTATATGTCAGTCAGAGTATTAATGGTTAGAGTACAGCCTTATAACACCAAGGTCAATACCATTTGGATCCCCATACTGGCCAGCCACTGAAAAAAGAAAAAAAAAAAATCAGTATTGAGAAGAGAAGGCACTCTTCCTCAATATGCCTAGTTCAGTGTTTGTGAGTAATGGCTGCTTAATAAAGTGTAACTGAATTGTTCTAATTTAAAAATTTTTTCCACATATTTCTAGGCATACCTCCTGGTAATGAACCTGAGGTACATAGATATTAAACTAGAGTTTACCTGCTGCATTACTTTATGCATGCTTTATCATAGTAGTATGCTTGTGTCAAGTGGAAAATTGTTTTATCAAATGTCTTTTAATTACCAACACTATGCTAAAAGTTATGAGGAATATTAAAGAAGCTTATAAAATAACACTTATACATGAAAAGCTCCTTATTTGTATGCTGTACTATCATGTCCATTTTCTTTCATTACAGCTAAGGCAATTGAATTTCAATTTCTTTTTAATTTTTAAATAAAAATCAGGAACAAATTTTTGTGAGGCTAGTTTGGGATTCCTTTTGTTTATAATGGTCACATTTAAAAATCACTATAGTTCATTAAGACAGTATCTTCTATTTCCTGATGCTGTTTTAATATTGTGAATGGTGATTAGAATGAATAGATGTAAGATCAAATTAATTTCAGCCATTTTAACTGCAGTATTCTGAAATAGTCTTATAATTGCAAGACACACCTTGAAGAGTTATGTCTTATCGTGTCTGTAATTTTTTTACATTTTAATTTAATTGGATTGTAATGAATCCCTTCAGTTTTCTAAATTTAGGCATAAAAGATATCAAGGGTGTATTTCAAATGCAAAATGTAGTAAAATCCCACCATTAGGCACTTCACCCTACAGTGCATTCATCTGCACTGTGGGTTGCATCATATCCTTGCTGGGCCCGGTGAGAGTCTGTACCCTTTTCTCACTCCACGTCCACAATGACGATGCTTTCTATGCAAAATGTAGTAAAATCCCACCATTAGGCACTTCACCCTACAGTGCATTCATCTGCACTATGGGTTGCCTCATATCCCTGCTGGGCCCGGTGAGCGTCTGTACTCTTTTCTCACTCCACGTCCACAATGACGATGCTTTCATTACCTAACTGATATAATGGTGTTGTTCCCTGTTTGACTATATTCTTCCCTTATTTTCTAAGAAATCAGCTCAATTTGATCTCAGCTTTTCAGGTGACATATATAAAACTTGCTTGCAAACAGAATTTAAATGAGAGACTCATAAGGCAGTAAGAATGAGATCTAGTAGTAGCTGGCTGGCTTGTTCGGGCACAGAGATGTGACTGCAGGCTTGTCCCCACCCCCCCACAAATAGAGTAGCCCGTGTTCTGATAGCTCATCAGTGGTTCTCAGCCCTGACTCCTCATTAGCAAGCACCTAGGAAGGTACGAAACAGAGATGCTCAGAACCTATCTTCAGAGGGTCACATATAATTGATGATTCTAATATATAGCTAGGGCTGGGAGCCAGAAATTAAGTTCATGTGAACTTAATTTGGAAACATTTTTGCACTGCACCATGCTTTAGACACACAGGGAAGCTTGTGTACTTCATTGCTATCCTGTGATTTCCACTGTTTATGGCAGCTCAAGCCATTTAATAAGAACCCCAAAGAAGGTATATAGGACCAAGGGAAAAGCCAAAGTCGAGAAAGAAAGAAAGACATGCAGAAGTGCTCTGACTCAACCCAGACCTCCCGACGAATCCTGGAGACCGTATTACAGTGACCTAACTGCTGAGCGCTGCATCCAAATTCAGAGTGATCGCATAGAACTTGGCTTGCTGGAAAGAGCCTGTGTTCCTCTGAGCAGCAAAGTAAGAAAAGGTAATAAATTTTAAAAGACAGAGAGGTAGGAGGGGAAATAGCTGTAGCACATGGAGAGGCTCCACACTGTGAAGTCTCTTCTGTGCGCTCCATTGTGCTTGGTGAGTGGTGATTCATGAACTGCAGAAATGGGCTCAGAGAGGTCCGCTGAAGAGGCTGGTAAGAATCTGCTGAGCATAAGCGAAGCTCCAGTTGAAGCTGAAAGTAAAGTAAGCAGCTGCACACTTGTTTTTTAATGAAAAGAATATTGGCTCTGAGCATGTGACTGCTTTTAGTTCGAATTTAAGCAATGAATCCTTCCGTAATTGAGGTCTTCCTTAAAATTAGCCAGATTTATTCATATACATTTTTCATGTTAAGATGCCTGTAATATGAGAAAAATGGGTCTGTAAGAGGGCAGGGAAAGGCCAATTAGATGTACGATGAAGCAGATCAATGTAGGGAAGTATCTTATTTCCTCTATTATAAAATAGATCTTTGGTATAAAAAACACTCTTTTGGGAAATGAAGAAAAACACTACATTAAATTTACTTTTCAATTCTAATATGCATCTCTATTTCAGAAACAAAAATATATTAAAATTTTATTCTATATTCAAGAAAATATATTAGCACATGGAGACTAGTTAGAAGACTAGTTGATACATGGAGACTAGTTAGAAGGCCATTGCAATAACCCAGGCTTGAGATATTAGGACCTGGCATGGGAAAGGGCAGATATAAGCGTCACCAGAAAGACGAGTCTCTTAACATTTATCAAGGCCAGAATATTTTCAAACTTGTTTTATACAAGGGAAACTTGAAATCTCCAATATAAAAAAATTAATAGTGCAATAAAATTTCAACTGTATTTTCTGACTCAATGAACTTATAAGGTAGATCAATGGCTCTCAAGCTTTAGCATGCACCAGATTCATCTGGAGAGCTTATCGTTAAAATATGTCTTTTTGTTCAATAGATCTGAGATAAGGTTGAAGAATATGCATTTATAATAAGTTCCCATGTGATGCTGATGCTGCTGATTCAGAGACCACACCTTTATAAACCACTGATGTAGTCAATTATGTGGATTTTTGGGTGACATCCTTTACTCTTATTTCATAAAGTCCCTGAGACAAGGAAAAAAATCAATTAAAAGTAGGTTTTTATATAAAGTATTTATTAGTAGCAACATTTCTAACTGCATGATGCTAGGGTTTGGATGTTTGTTTTCTCCAAAACTCGTATGTTGGAAACAGTCATCAGTGCTACAGCATTAGGAGATGGGGCCTAAAGTGCTCTGCCCTCATGAATGGATTAATGCTGCAATAAAAAGGGCTTTTGGGAGTGGGTTCACCCCCATCAGCTCTTCTGCCATGTGAGGAACTGTGCTCCTCCTCTCTGGAGGATGCAGCATTTAAAGCATCAACCTAGGAGCAGAGACTGAGCCTTTACCACACACCAAACCTGCAAATTCCTTGATCTTGGACCTATCAGTCCCCAGAAATGTGAGAAATAAATTTCTGTTTTTTATACATTACCCAATCTCAGGTTTTCTGTTATAGCAGCACAAAACTGGCTAAGATACATTATATGAATTTTTAAAAAGTCATTAATTGGGCCGGCCTGGTGGCGCACTTGGTAGAGTGCGGCGCTTGGGAGTGCGGCAGCGCTCCCGCCGAGGGTTCGGATCCCATATAGAGACCGGTCCGCTCACTGGTTGAGCGCGATGCGGGCGCGACACTGAGGGTTGCGATCCCGTTACCGGTCACAAAAAAAGACAAAAAGGAAAAAAATAAAATAAAATAATAAAATAATAAAAAAAAATTTTAAAAAGTCATTAATTTATTCAACACATTTACATTGAGTACCTGCAATAAATCAGGCATTGTTCTATGTTCTATGTAGAAGAGTCAATAAAAGTGATGGAAAAGTCCCTTACATCCTATAGGGAACAGATAGATTTGTATAAAATAAATAATACTAAAAATATATATTAGGTTAGGTGCTGATAACTGCAGTGGAGAAAAGTAAAACAAAAAAGGGGAATTAGGGATTGAACTTTAGATAGAGTAACCAGGGACAGCTTCACTGAGAAGGTGACATGTGAATAAAGTACTACAGAGGTGAGGAGGGGAGCCAGGCAAGTGTCCTGTGGGACAGCAGATGCAAAGGCCCTTGCGGTACAGAGTGTGCTTGCAGTGTCTGAGGAGCAGCGGTGAAGTTGGTGCAGCTGGAGGGAGTGAGCAAGGGGGAAATAAGGTCAGAGAGATAATGGGGTCACACCGTATGGGGCCCTGTAGGCCATTGTAAGCACTTTGGCTTTTGTTCTAAGTGAGATGGGAAGTTATTGGAGAGTTTTGAACCGAGGACTAAAATTATCTGACTTACATTTTAACACGATCACTCTGCTTGTTATTTGAGTATGTACTGAAGGGGGTGGTTAGGGTGGAATTAGTGTGTCCAGTGAAGATTAATACAATAATCCAAACAAACGTACCATTTGGCGGTGGGAAGGAGAGGTATCAGGTTTTAGCAATAACATCTTGTTTCCACCTTAAAATTTAAGATAGAAATTAACACAGAAGGATCACGGATCATGTAAATAAACTGAAAACATGCTCTCCCCTGTCTGCTCTCTCTTGCCCTCTGATGGCAATGTCTAGATTATTCAGAACCAGTCTATCCATTAGAATGTTTATAGCAAAAATGCAATCTTCCTGAGTAGTTAATATCAACCATATTGCCATGTACTGTCTTTCATGTGTACAGCTGACACTTATTCTACCTGTCTGGGCTACTCATTTAAAGTTTTCTATCAGGACCTTCCTTTTCTTTTAATAATATTTCACATTGAAGAGGCTGGTAAGAATCTGCTGAGCATAAGCGAAGCTCCAGTTGAAGCTGAAAGTAAAGTAAGCAGCTGCACACTTGTTTTTTAATGAAAAGAATATTGGCTCTGAGCATGTGACTGCTTTTAGTTCGAATTTAAGCAATGAATCCTTCCGTAATTGAGGTCTTCCTTAAAATTAGCCAGATTTATTCATATACATTTTTCATGTTAAGATGCCTGTAATATGAGAAAAATGGGTCTGTAAGAGGGCAGGGAAAGGCCAATTAGATGTACGATGAAGCAGATCAATGTAGGGAAGTATCTTATTTCCTCTATTATAAAATAGATCTTTGGTATAAAAAACACTCTTTTGGGAAATGAAGAAAAACACTACATTAAATTTACTTTTCAATTCTAATATGCATCTCTATTTCAGAAACAAAAATATATTAAAATTTTATTCTATATTCAAGAAAATATATTAGCACATGGAGACTAGTTAGAAGACTAGTTGATACATGGAGACTAGTTAGAAGGCCATTGCAATAACCCAGGCTTGAGATATTAGGACCTGGCATGGGAAAGGGCAGATATAAGCGTCACCAGAAAGACGAGTCTCTTAACATTTATCAAGGCCAGAATATTTTCAAACTTGTTTTATACAAGGGAAACTTGAAATCTCCAATATAAAAAAATTAATAGTGCAATAAAATTTCAACTGTATTTTCTGACTCAATGAACTTATAAGGTAGATCAATGGCTCTCAAGCTTTAGCATGCACCAGATTCATCTGGAGAGCTTATCGTTAAAATATGTCTTTTTGTTCAATAGATCTGAGATAAGGTTGAAGAATATGCATTTATAATAAGTTCCCATGTGATGCTGATGCTGCTGATTCAGAGACCACACCTTTATAAACCACTGATGTAGTCAATTATGTGGATTTTTGGGTGACATCCTTTACTCTTATTTCATAAAGTCCCTGAGACAAGGAAAAAAATCAATTAAAAGTAGGTTTTTATATAAAGTATTTATTAGTAGCAACATTTCTAACTGCATGATGCTAGGGTTTGGATGTTTGTTTTCTCCAAAACTCGTATGTTGGAAACAGTCATCAGTGCTACAGCATTAGGAGATGGGGCCTAAAGTGCTCTGCCCTCATGAATGGATTAATGCTGCAATAAAAAGGGCTTTTGGGAGTGGGTTCACCCCCATCAGCTCTTCTGCCATGTGAGGAACTGTGCTCCTCCTCTCTGGAGGATGCAGCATTTAAAGCATCAACCTAGGAGCAGAGACTGAGCCTTTACCACACACCAAACCTGCAAATTCCTTGATCTTGGACCTATCAGTCCCCAGAAATGTGAGAAATAAATTTCTGTTTTTTATACATTACCCAATCTCAGGTTTTCTGTTATAGCAGCACAAAACTGGCTAAGATACATTATATGAATTTTTAAAAAGTCATTAATTGGGCCGGCCTGGTGGCGCACTTGGTAGAGTGCGGCGCTTGGGAGTGCGGCAGCGCTCCCGCCGAGGGTTCGGATCCCATATAGAGACCGGTCCGCTCACTGGTTGAGCGCGATGCGGGCGCGACACTGAGGGTTGCGATCCCGTTACCGGTCACAAAAAAAGACAAAAAGGAAAAAAATAAAATAAAATAATAAAATAATAAAAAAAAATTTTAAAAAGTCATTAATTTATTCAACACATTTACATTGAGTACCTGCAATAAATCAGGCATTGTTCTATGTTCTATGTAGAAGAGTCAATAAAAGTGATGGAAAAGTCCCTTACATCCTATAGGGAACAGATAGATTTGTATAACTTTGTCCCCATGTGACACATTCTTCTTTCGGTGCACCGTTCTCTTCGTCCTGTGTTTTATTTTTCTGCTACCCTTTCCATTTTCTTCTGTTTCATACAGAACTATTAACCAACTCCAACAGATTTTTGGCTCCTAGATGAACTTTTATGAAATAATTTCACAATGAAGAAATTTTTGTTTCTTAGAGAATCAGCCACAGAAGTGCTACCCACTGTAACTGCATTCAATTTCTATTGCTATACAGAGTTATAATGACATGGTGCCATTCTTAGTAACATTAGTCATAAAATAAATGTTTCCAGATAGAATGGACCACACAGTTCAGGTACTTTTTGTAAGTTGATTATTTGTGTATATTTAATGGCTGAAAGTACTTGACAGCATCCAAATGAAAAATGAAAATCATGGTTATCCAGATGTTTTATCTATGAAGCCAAGTATCTGAAAATCTAAGAACATCTGGATGACTGACGAGTTTCATCTGGCTGTTTTAGCATAATGCAGACATAGACGAAATCGCTTTCTTCTGTATCTGCATCAGTGATAAACTGCAATAAAAAACATGTTGATAAGCAGTATTGAGAGTAATACAAATAATTTATCCCAAGGTAAATAGTTGTTTGAATTGCAATTGTATTTATGCTATTGAAACACATTCAGATACACGCATCAAGATCCCTTTAAAACCAAAGTATTTGAACTTCAAAAAATAAATGGAGCTGCAGTATTCAAAATAACAGTTTATGGTGTGTTTCTCAAGCATTTGGAAGTAATCTGGGCTTCTATCAAATGAATTTATGGATTTAACTTGAATTGTGAAAGACAAAATTTTTAAAATTGTCAAGTTTTAAACCACAAGTTTGGCTTTCTATTTTAATACTTCCCAGCAAATATAGATGACTAAAATATCAAAGGACGTAATCCAGTGTCATATAGGCAATTCCCTTTGCAAAAAGGAATTGGCAAAAGAACTGGACTAGGAGGAGACAGGAATTGCAGAAACACTGTCATTTTCTAGCTGTGTGACATGGGCAAGTTGGTGAAGCACTTTGAGTCTCACTTTCCTCATCCTTACCTTAAATGTGTGGGGTGAAATAAAGAAATGCACGTGAAATCACCCTGCCCTGCCCCGCATGTTGTAGGCAGTGCACGTACCAGTTTCCCTCCATACAGAGAGCGCTATGGGAACCCACATTGACCGGACATTCATGTGTGAGCATACTTCACTCTGCCTAAAGTCATGATCAGTCAGTGTCGTTCTAAAGGGAGTAAATTTGCATTTTGTCATTCTTGAGTACTAACACATTATAGTTTTAGTAGCTATTTATGTTAAAGATAATTTCATTAAAAAACTTTAAAGAATTGTGGGCTGGCCCGGTGGCACACTGGAGAGTGCGGCGCTTGGGAGCGCGGCGGCGCTCCCGCCGAGGGTTCAGATCCCACATACAGACCGGTTCCCGCTCACTGCCTGAAGGAGGTGTGGGAGCAACACCGAGGGTTGCGATCCCGTTGCCGGTCCCGGTCCGGTACGGGCGTGACACTGAGGGTTGCGATCGGTTGCCGGACACGAAAAAAAACAAAAAGAAAAAAAAAAAACTTTAAAGAATTGTTCATTTTTGTCTTTCATACACTCTTAGAAAATAGAAGGAGGTGTCTACTATTATCTTCTTTTACATGGAAGAAATAAAGCTATTGAAACGTTGCTGAAAAGAGAGATGGTTACGAAAGGAAAACTAGAAGGAGAACACAGGTCTCCCCGTGTTCGGTTCAGGGCTCTTTCTTCTGGCATTATTGCTGCCGAGTAATACAGATACGGAAAATCTCATTCACAGACTGGGTAAGAAATAACCAAGCCTCAAAGAACAAGCCATTTGCCTAGAAACACTTGCTATTGCACAAGTTTCCATTTTTATTAATATAAATTTAAAGGCATTTTTTTTTCTTCTCAAAAAAACAGTCCACATTTATGATGCCGGCATACCTTTTAAGTTAGGCATTTGTAGAATCTCACAATAACTGTAAATGGTAAGAGGTGTTAGAATATCCTACTGCATTTTCTAACAGGAAAAAAGGGCACTAAATCAACCAAATTAATAATGGCTTCTGAGTTATTTGAGAATCCCAAAATATCATTTTAATATACAATTTATTTATTCTGGGTTATAGGCACAGAAATAACGATGGGTAAGTATAGATATTCCTCCTTTTGTGTCTTCTAAAACCTGTATGCAAATTCGATTATTGTGTATTGTTTCAGCCCATTTTGTGTTGCTATAACAGATATACCTGAGACTGGGTAATTTATAAGGAAAAGAGGTTTATTTGGCTTACGATTCTGGGACAGCTGCATCTGGCACGGGCCTCATCAGGCTGCTTCTACTCATGGTGGAAAGTGGCAGGGAGCTGGTGGGTATGAGCAGATCACATGGCAAGAGGAAGCAAGAGAGAGAGAGAGAGAGAGAGAAGGTGCCAGTGTCCTTTAAACAGTCATGTCTCGCGGGAACTAATAGAGCGAGAACTCACTCATTAATCTCCCCTCCCCCAGAGAGAGCATTAATCCATTCATGAGGGATCTGCCCCCACGACTCAATCAGTTTCCAACACTGCCACGTTGGGGATCAAATTTCTACATGAGTCTTGGAGGGGACAACACATCCAAACTCCATCATGTATCAAATACTATTTTGACAGATTCAGTATGATAGTTTGTTATCTCAATACGACTACAGCTTTTGTAAATCTTAAACTTATTTTGCTTAGCAAATAAACTTCACCTACTACTTTCAAGGGTATAAATTTATATATTTTTTAGATGTAACATTACTTAAAATAAAGTAGCTTCTAATGATACCACAGATAACATTAAAGTTAAGTCACAAACTGATTTTACATTTAAAAGTAGTATTTTACAACACTAAAGAAAAATGAAAATAAAAAATGTCTATGCAAGAGGAACACGCAAGTAAATAATTGCACATCCCATTTGTACAACAGATTTTTGTGGAAAGAACAAATGTTTCTTTCTCTAGCAAATACTGTTATAAGCCCTTTAGAACACGTCTAACTATAATAATAATCATTCCATGAGGCAGTTGCATTGTTCCTGTTTTTCAGGTGAGGAAGCTGAAATATTGAAAGGTGAAGAAACTTGCCCAAAGCCACACAGCTAAAAGTGACCGTGACAAGGTCCCATCCCAAGCTGTTTGGTTTTGGAGTGTGAGCTTTTACCTGCTATTCTATATACTGCCCAACTAAATTAAGTGTTTAAAAATTACTCACAAACGTCGACCAGTTCCTTTTATGTTTCCAATGAAAGTACAGTTAACAATAGCTTTGTTCTAAAAATGACTGTTTCCCCAGACCAGAAAGCCACAAGCTGTCCTATGCAATAGTTCTTTGTAAGTAACAGCTGCTCTGTTTTGTGCAGCTTCCCACAAGCACACCAAAAGGTAATATCAATTACAGCTACGGAGGAAAATTATTTTGGGTAACATAACACTTGACAAATGTTTTAGTAAATAAAGCATTGCCAAATAGCTAAAATATTAACACTTGGTTGAAGCTGTTTTTCTGTTCTAACTTTTTTAAAAGGTGTAAACTGTGAATTGGAAGTTGACGAATGTTGGTCCCAGCCCTGTCTACATGGTGCAACTTGTCAGGATTCTCTGGGCGCTTATTTCTGTGACTGTGCCCCTGGGTTCCTAGGGGATCACTGTGAACTCGACATTGATGAGTGTGCCAGTCAGCCTTGTCTCCATGGAGGGCTATGCGTCGATGGAGGAAACAGGTACATTTTCTTCTGCAATTGGGTGATGGGTTTGGTTAGAACTCACTGACCCAGAACTATTCGACCACTTTGGTGAATTTGGAGATATCACATCCCCAGTTTAAAATTTATACTTTAAAGGATGAAAAGATGTAGCATTCAGATTTTACTAAAAAATGCATCCTTGGGAATTCATCTCTCCCAAGAGTGAGGATTTTCCAGGTCACTCTTGTAATAGTTTAGAACTGCTTATGTTATGGGAAAGTATCAGCTTTTCAATTCCATGAAATAAATCAGCTGTAGACAAGAAAGGTGCAAAAACAAAGCTAGAGATTTTTTATATGTGAATAGGAGGTTGTATCTGTATGATGATAAACATATAAATCAAGTGGTGAAAATAATCCTTTAGGAATTTTATATAAACAGTGTTGGAAAAGTTAGTGATATTTAATTTTGTATGTCTTGAATCTCCAGGTGTTTGGGGAATTGGTGAATACTTTTGAGAAAGCTTAATGCTGAGAAGTAGCCATGTAATTCTGCTCCAAATAAATTCTATCATTGGTTTTCAGACAAAAAGAACAACAATAAATTATTCCTTAATATAATTAATATAATAGAGCTGTGTAGAGGTAGTTAAGCGCATGTAAAATATTTTGCAAAAACTTTCTGGTATGTATTAAAACCACAAATACTGGGTTATCGAATGTATAACAATTTTTAACAGCATTGGCACTTAAAATATCTTGTCTGATCCTTTAACAGCTCAGTGGAAAGCAAGATGAGCATTAATGTTCCCATATTATAATAAAAATTCTAACGTTCAGGGAAGTCAGATGATTACCATGAGTTTACATAGTTAATTCATTGCAAACGGAGGGCTAGAGTCCAATTTTCCTTTACTTAGTAAATGAGACATAATTTATCCCAAATCTAATTTTAAAGAGAATGAGAATCAAAAGGAAAGCAAAAAAAGGCATGTGTGCTTCAAATATATCCAGCAAAATAATAGCATTTTAAATAGTGCAACGTGGTTGTACATTTCTTTTATAAAATATACAACTTTCTTAAGCACATTCCATGTCCTGTCTCTGACTTAGATGTACCCAAATAGTACTCCATGACATCAGTCTACATTCCTGGAGACAGGTAACTGGCCAACACACAGACAGACAGACCAGAGTGGAAGTGTTTGCCTAAGATCTCCAGAGAAAGAGAAGGGGGCTTTTCCATCCATGCTTCACTGTCTCCAGGAAGCCTCAGGACAGAAATTACATGAAGCTTTTGATTACCATGGAAATGTAAAAAAACAAGGCTGAAACTTTGCCATCTTTTATTCTCCTCACTTGAATGTGCCATGAATAACATCTTTATTTTACCTTCACCTCTCTTATTACCAAAAGTTTGAGAAGATAAACACACGGTCAACCAAGGTCAAACAGTATGATTTGACTTTATTTTCTCACAATAAAAAATTGATGTATTTGCTATGGATTGTATGGGAAAGTCAGAAACTATACATGAAAAAAGGTTCTTGCAGGCCAAATAAGTGATGCAAGTGGGGTTTAATTCCATGAACTGAGGTCCACTAGCCAGCCAGCCAGTTAGCCAAGCCCCTTGAGGAGAGGGATTTTGTCTCTTATGTCTTACACATAGTAGATTTTTAATTAAACAAATGGAGTAGTGAATAAAAGATTTTTTAAACTGATACTACAAATAAAAATTTTACTCACGTAACATTTGCTATTTCAGTTTTCTTAGTAAAGTTCTAATATCTATGTTTGCGGTAAATACACGCACAGCCATGGCGAACAGGACTCTAGCTGCTTTGTAAATTCATACATATCCTCTCCCCCAAACCCTCATTGTTTCTAAGCTGACTGTCTACATCCATATTTTACAAAACTAAGTCCTTGAGATCCTACCTAAATTAAAAGTGCCTGCTTAATAAAGTCAGCAAGCGTCCCCATCACATTTGTATTTGGGGACTGTCAGACAGCCCCACTCAATAAATGATTAGAAATAGCTTGGGAAGTGCAGTGGCGCTCCCGCCGAGGGTTCGGATCCCACATACAGACCGGTTCCCGCTCACTGGCTGAGCAAGGTGCGGGGGCAACGCCGAGGGTTGTGATCCCGTTGCCGGTCCCGGTCCGGTATGGGCGCAACACTGAGGGTTGCGATCCGTTGCCGGACATGGAAAAAGACAAAAAGGAAAAAAAAAATAAAAAAAGAAAAAGAAATAGCAAGACTACAATCTCTTGTAATCTAAAAATAAGAGAACATCATAAGTCACAATTCATCTAATGAGGGCTTTTCCTGAGTTTTTCATAATTTATTGTTTCATTTTTCATAAGGGACCTTATTAATGGGTTCTATATATAAAAGAATGTCATGATGTTATAAATCACCCTCTACTGCCTTAAAAAATATTAACAATTTTACTTCGTACTATTTAGTAGTAACTTATTCAATACTTTTGGATACTTGAAATACTGTGTCTATTCTTTATATGCATATTTAATTGTCACAATAACCCTGTGACGTATGTACTATTATCTTCAATTTATGGATGAAGAAACTGAAGTAAATAATCATGGTTTCCAAATAATTTTGCATGAAACTGTATTATAAATTTTTAAAAAAGAAAATGATAAGACATTAATATGGAAACACATAAAGCATTTAGGTTTATAGAGATAATTCCCCAGAGTTTCTGAGTAGGTATTTTATTAAGATTGTGCTGTGGGTCTCAGGTTGATGGACAGATGAAGAGACAGGATAAAGATATTTGAACTCAATATGACCAAGAATTGACATAAAAATTTATTTGCTCTCCAGATATAGCTGTAACTGCACGGGTAGTGGATTCACAGGAACACACTGTGAGACCTCGATGCCTCTTTGCTGGTCAAAACCTTGTCACAATAATGCTACGTGTGAGGACAGTATTGACAATTACACTTGTAACTGCTGGCCAGGTAAGTGACAAAATACCTTCCACAAAAATTTCGGACATTTTGCTTAGAATAGAAACAAATTGCTTATAGCAAATGAAACTAAATTTTTTTGTTGCTAAATGTTTAAAATTAACTCTTTCTTCTAATTATCAATGTTTAATTTAATTTAATGGTAGTGCTCATATATAATTACTGCTACACACATTGTCTACAGTCGGTTACCAAGCTGCCCAATAACCAGAACCCGCTAGAGGACACAGAAGGGAAAAAATATCAATGAAGGGATGAAATGCAGCCTGGTCTTCATGGGGAAAAATTCACTGGAAGATGTTTTCTTTTCCTCTAAGATGTTCTCTACACCACGAAAATGTACAGAAATAACGTGAAATAATGTTGAACTCTGATTATCTGTTTCCTTCTCTTCGTTCTTTTTTTTTTTTCTAAGAAGGGATGATCCTGTGGTTGAGAAGGGAGAACGGAATCAATCCAATCAGTAGTAGCTTTGTTGAAAGAGACCCCATTTCCTAAGGGACATTTAACATCTTTGGTTAAATATATTTTATAGGTTAAGAAAAAACCTGAAAGTGTAAAAGGAAGTTTGGAATTGTTCTGTGGCTTGGAAATCTGTGTGTGTTATTCTTGCCTCTTGGAGATAATGAATAGGGAATATGTGCTATCTTTTGACATCAACTTGACATAAATACTGAAAATTTTCCAAAATATGTTGTCCCACGTTCTTCTCATGAGTCCACGTTCATGAAGGGGCTCTATCCAGAGGCGGAGGGTGGGATGGATGGTTCAGGAGTAGAACAAGTCCACTAATTATTAACTGAATGAACTTGGGTGAATGACTTACCTCTTAACTCTTAAGTTCTTCATCTGCAAAGAGGGACAAAATTATTTTACTTGTAATCTTTTTGTAAAGAGCAAAATTATAAAAATAGAGCCTGGTACATATTAAACATTCAGACAAGGGCAGCTATTACTGCACCGTGAGGTGAGGATTACGTATAAGAGATGGTTTCTGTTGTACGGGACAATTGTAATGGAGTCAGGTGGTCAAGAAGATCTGCCTAAGAGCAACCAACCTGCGGATGTTCCATTCACTCGTGGATTTAATCCTTCGGGACACATGGATTTTAGTGCCAACTATATACAAGTATATCAAGGATATGGGAATAAAAAAGAAATGGCCCCTTCTTCCAAATAACTTAAATTATAGTAGGGAGGTGTGCAAAAATGTGTATAGTATAATTTTGGGTACAATAGGAAGCGATAATAAATTCTGTAAAAGGAAATAAGGGGAGAAGAAATACAGAGATGGCTTGATCAAAGAGGCATCACTGTAGAACTTGAAAGAGAACTAAGCATGTACCGGGAGTGTACTCACTAGCTGCGTGACTTTGGACAAGTTACTCTACTGCTCTGAGCCTCAGTTTCCTTATTTTCCTCATTTATAATACCTACCTCAGACAGTTGTTGTGGAGATAAATCCAGTAGTGTATAGAAAGCTCCCAGCTCATCCTCGACCATAGGAAGCACTCAATAAAGGTTCGGTAGATGCAAAAACTAGGAGGCTGGCCATCCTAGGTCCTATGGCTAGCACATAGTAGCCCGTTACTTACTTAAGGAAAGAAGCAAGAACGGGTGGCAGGCACACATAGAAAAGGACATGTCCAGCCGTGGAACCCGCAGTGATGGGGGCGGGGTGTGGGGCAAGACTAAAGCCAGATCACAGAGCTGCTTGTCTGCCCTGCAGACCGTGGGGCAGTAGCATAATCTGACCTGTTCACGTAAAAAGAGCTGTCTGGAGGATGATTGAGGGAAATAAAACTAGGGGCAGGGCTCTAGTGAGAGGATGCTGCAGCTGTCCAAACAGGAGGTGAGCCTCTTTGCCAGAACTAAGACAACAGTGGTAGAGGGGTGCAGAGGGGGGACAGGTAGCCGTGAGCCTCCCATGGGAGGCGGAAATGCGGGGATCAAGAAAGGGACACAGATTTAGGACAGATCTTTCTGTGGATTTCAGTCTTGGGTCACTGGATGGATGGCGATTTTGCCTTGATAGGAATTTCGCAGTATCATTGTACCTAATACTCACTGTTTTATGTAAAAAGATTTAACTCTACAAACTCCTTTACACGATGAAACCACTGCCACAGAATGCAAGGACGAGAATCCACTGCTATAATTGCCTCGGGTCCTCATCTCAAAAATAATTAATTACAAGTATTGGTCATCTTTAATGCTTATTTTAAAAGTTTTCCTGATGCTCAGATGTGATTGGATTTGTTAGCAAACAAACAAACATAATGTAAGAACCCTGGGGACTTGATTCAGTATCGTATTTTTTTTTGTACCGAGTTTTATAGAAAATCTTGTTAAAACTATTGAATACAGCCTTGATTGAAGGAGTCTGTTTATATACATGGTAAAAGAGAGCAGCAAATAAAATCCCCACAGGGCCTCAGTGGTGGGGACAGGACTGGCAAGACTGTAAATCAGAGCCTTCGTCATGTTCACAATTGCAATGAGATAATGCATGAGCCGGAAAAGCAAGGAAGGATTTATGGTGGTTCTAAATTACTCCCTAACCTGGTCTGTGTGTGAGTCTTGAATCTTAGAAGGAGAAGAAAATTGAAAATAGTCCAAGCTTTCTTCAGTAAGCCCGGTGCAGCATAACAAATGTCGATTTATAAAAACTTGTTGTGACAACTATTTACTGAATATTTGTATAATCTTAAGTATGAAATAAAAATATTTAAAAAGTAGATATTCAAGTTCAAGAGACTGTGAGGGCTCTGCAGGGGGGTCAGTACTAAGAATTGTGGGATCTTATTCTGACATGTTCTTTTAGTTTCTTTTTTTACCTGTAAGTTTCTTCTTCAGATGGTTGAGAAAGGCCCCAATTGTCATATGTAACAAATATTCTATCGAGCAGCAGGATTTATGTTGTGGTTATGATTTGACATATGACTGAATTTAGGTTTTTGTTAACATTATAAAATGAACAATCACATTATATTCTCATTATTTGCTTATTAACAGTCAATTCTCTGGTTTATACACTAAACTAAGATTATAATGTAAGTTGTTATTTACAACCACTGATTAGTACTACCTGATTGTCATTCAGTCATTGATCGAAGGTCTGCTATTTAATGCTGTTCAGTAGTAGAGTAGTGAATAAAATAAACACAGTCCCCGTTTTTGTGGAGCATGAGGCAGGCAACTATATACACAAATAAATACATCATTATGAATTACTAGAACAGCAATGAAAGAAAAGAATTGAGGGCCGGCCCGGTGGCGCACTGGATAGTGCGCCGCTTGGGAAGCGCGGCGGCGCTCCTGCCTGAGGGTTCGGATCCCACATGCGGACCGGTTCCCGCTCACTGGCTGAGCGAGGCGCGGGAGCAACACCGAGGGGTGCGATCCCGTTGCCGGTCCCCGGTCCGGTACGGGGGCACCACTGAGGGTTGCGATCCGTTGCCCGACACGGAAAAAGACAAAAGACAAAAAAAAAAAAAAAGAAAAGAATTGAGGGCCGGCGCGGTGGCGCACTGGATAGTGCGCCGCTTGGGAAGCGCGGCGGCGCTCCTGCCTGAGGGTTCGGATCCCACATGCGGACCGGTTCCCGCTCACTGGCTGAGCGAGGCGCGGGAGCAACACCGAGGGGTGCGATCCCGTTGCCGGTCCCCGGTCCGGTACGGGGGCACCACTGAGGGTTGCGATCCGTTGCCCGACACGGAAAAAGACAAAAGACAAAAAAAAAAAAAAAAAAAAAAAAAAAAAAAAAAAGAAAAGAATTGAGTGGCATGAGTGAGAACAGGGGAATCTTATTCAGTTCTATCTATGAAAGGATGTTATTCTGAGAAAGGAATACAAGATAAAGTTGAAAAACTGCAGAAGAGTTAGCCAGACAGGGCGGATCCTTTTATCGTTATATAACGGCCTTCTTTGTCTCTTTTTACAGTTTTTGGTTTACAGTCTATTTTGTCCTAGATAAGAATAGCTATTCCTGCCTGGTTTTGGTTTCCGTTTGCATGGTATATCTTTTCCATCCCTTTGCTATTAGTCGGTATAAGTCTTTACAGGTGGGGTGAGTTTCCTGTGGGAAGCATGTAGTTGGGTCTTATATTTAATCCACTCAGCCAGTCTATGTCTTTTGAGTGGGGAGTTAAGTCCATTGACCTTGAACATTGCTATTGACAGGTATTATCTTATTCCTGGCATTGCATTGATTTTCGTTTGGATGTTTTAGATATCTTTCATTAACTGTCTTCAGTGTGCATTGGTTTTTTGAGGTGGTAAGATACAGTTCCTTCCTCTTTCTCGTGTGCATATCACCTCTACTGGTGGGTTTTGTTCTCTCTCATGTATTCATGGTGATTATTATTGTTTCTGGACTCCAGAAGCAGGACTATCTTGAGGATTTCTTGCAGGCCTCATCATGTGGTGGTGAACTCCTGCAGTTTTTGTTTGTCTGGAAATACACTATTTCTCCTTCATTTCTGAAGGACAGCCTTTCTGGGTATAGTTTTCTCAGTCGGCAGCTTTCTTCTTTTAGTACTTTGAATATATCAGCTCCTTCTCTTCTGGCCTGTAAGATTTCTGCTGAGAAATCTGCTGTCTGAGTGAGACTCCCTTACAGGTGACTTGATGCCAAGCAAACACTTGGAGAAAGATTTTCTAGAAGAGAGAACAGCATTATGAAGCCATAGGGTAGAAAATGTACTAGGGAGGTAGAGGGAGAACGGAATGAGGTAAGAATGCTGAGGTGGAAAGGGGGCCAGATATGCAGGGAGTTTCTAGGTCACATTAAGGATTTTGAATTTTATCCTATGGGAAAGGAGACGCCATTGAATGATTTTAAAGTAAAGAAATATGCGAGTTTTACAATTTTGGATTGTAAATTTTGTTTTAAAAACATTCCTCAGCAGAGTTAAGTGATGTTGCAAAGGTTTTTAGGTGACTGTGAAATCCCTTTTTCTGGTAAATTGAACTGTGTTCCTGTTAGAACTTCATACGTGTCTTCTACCGTCTCACAGCATAGCTGGTGTTATCCCATTATCCATCAGCATTACATTACTATCCTACTAAACTTAAATTTGGAAGTAGCACTGAACATAGTATATAAATATACTTGTAAATCAGTAAGAAAAATGTTTAATGGAAAAAAGCAGGCAAAAGATATGAGAAGATCAAAAAACATTCAAAAAGTGTTAAACTCAATAGTAACTGGGAAAAATGTAAACCCATACAACAATGAGGTATTATTTTTTATCTGACCAACTGGCAAAAAATTTTATGTTTGGTGATAGCAAGTGAAAGCAAGGGTTTGGACCCACATTCACACTCATCCACTGCTGGTAATGTGTAAATGCTACACCTACTTTAGAGGTATTTGCCAGTCTCTACTAAAACAAAAATGTACATACCCTGTAACCCAGAAATTCCACTTCTGGGCATAAACTCTAGGGTTCTACACACACATTTACACAAGCGGGAATACTTCTATGTAACGATATTCATTGCAACATTGTAATAGCAGAAATGTATACAAAACCAATAACAGAATAGTTAAACTATGGCACATCCATATTCTGAAATACTTGGCAGTATTTAAAAAATATGAGTTACAGCTAAGTCGCTAACATGGATAGATTATCCAAGAGACTGAAAAAAGCAAGTTGCAGAAGGTTGCATTCCAGCTATGTTAAATACGCAAACACACACAATAAAACTACATTTTTTTACAGGTGCACATGTTTGTAAAAGCAAAGAAACAGTTTGGGTAAGAAATTTTCATTTATATTTAACATTTTAATTTTTTAAGGGAATAAATCTTTCATGTTTTACTGTTTTTATTCCTGTTCCTAATAAAATTATCAAACTAATTCCATGCAGATATAAATTATTCTGGTTCATTGAGTGTTAAGAAATAACCATTTACCTTTACTTTGAGTTGTAAGAACAGAATTTAAGGTTGGGTATGTGGATACTGCTGACTTTTCAGCAACTGTCTTGAAAAATATTTTAGTTTATCTCTGGATAAAAATTTAAGCAGTAGGAATATTTGTAAAATTGGAACCTTTCATTAAAATGTTCAGGTGAAATCAAGGTTATCCAGAAATCCCATTTTATTTCAAGACTTAAAAATCAAATTTTTCTTTAAAAAAATTAATCAGAATTATAAAAGTGATCCTATTGCTACTACTGCTTGTATTTATTTCTATGTAAGCCTCCTCCTACCAATTCCCCTTGCTAGCTCCTTGAGGACAGGCATGTTAACTTGTTAATTGATGCCAGTACAGTGCTCCACTTCCTTTTGGGCATATGCTCTATTACTTAATGGCTTTGATTCAGCGGCTTCTCTGAACTTTAATCCTGCAGGATACACAGGTGCCCAGTGTGAGACTGACATCAATGAATGCAGCAGTAACCCCTGCTGGTCTGATGGCGAATGTGTGGAGCTGTCCTCAGAGAAACACTATGGACATGTTGCTGGGCTGCCTTCCTCATTCAGCTACCATGAAGCCTCAGGTTATGTCTGCATCTGTCAGCATGGATTCACAGGTGAGGCCAGGGAGACAAGACATGACTTGGCTTTCTGGCATTTTATGGCAGACCATGGATTTAACCAGATGGTGTTTTAGCAACAAGAGCTGTGCTGTGTAAACCCTGTTGCTATGGTGCAAAGGGTCCCCCTTGTGGGCATGAAAAACATCTTCTTTCACATATCATGAGGAAAATGTTAAAAATAAGGGTAGCAGGGGTATATGGAAGGGAAAATATTTTTATACATTGTACTGGGAATTGGAGTGCATCTCAAATTGTTCACCTTATAAACAGAAAATGTTTGAATTTTGCCTATTAAATTTGATAATGATGTTAAATGTTATGTGTTTAAATTTGCTAAAATTTATCTATATTTACACTAGGGACAATTATGCAGTCTCAAGTAATCCTCCTCAATGACTCTATAGCTAAAGTCCTTCCATACATCAAATTTAAATTGCTCTATCTTTTCTGACAGCATTCTTACTCAAAAACCCAGAGGAAATTTACACGTGTTTTCCAATGAACAGTTATGTTTGTGTCAAAACTTTCAGAATTTTTGAGACAGTCCTCAATCTGTTAATGAGTAGCAATTTACTCAAAATTGCATGAATACCACTGAGAAAACTAATTATGTTCTAGATGTCTTGTTTCCTTTTCAATAGATTAGGTGATACCCCCAGAAAACATTTTAGTTGTTATTGGGAATTTCTGAGAAAAGTAAATGAGGTATAAGAAAAACAGAGGGAGTCTATTTATACTTAGATTTCCCTTTTTGCTTTTAATGTTTCTGTTTTGAAGTTTAACAGTCTTTGGCTTGTGGTAGTGTTTGCCGTGAGGTTGCTGTGGAAGATGTTTACTTCTTTATTCATTGTACTCTCAGTGAGAACACATAGCAGGAAAACCTCTCTGGTGTCCATTTCAAGATAAGTGGTCGTGAGGTTGCTGTGGAAGATGTTTACTTCTTTATTCACTGTACTCTCAGTGAGAACACATAGCAGGAAAACCTCTCTGGTGTCCATTTCAAGATAAGTGGTATTTACCCTTCTAGCTTTCATGCTTTTTACCTTAATTTTTAAAAAGGCATACAAGTAAATCTTGATAAGTGATTAAAAAGCGTGAAATAAACCTTGTAACACATAAACCTTGTAGACTGCTAGAAATGAACATGAGGGCTGCAAACATATAGGTCTTTCTGGAATATATTTCTGTGTTTATCTAACCCCTGGGAATATTTAAATTTCCTGTTTCTATTTCTTGCTCTTGCCTCTTTTTTGTTTCTTTTTTCTTTCTAAACTATTTGATTTTAGTACAGTGTATGCATTTTTGTCAGCTACTTTAAATCCTTCTTGAAACAAGGTGGGGGGTTATAATTGTTATTCAAATGTTGGATTTAGGGTTATAAAGAAGGGATTCTATCAAAGTCGGAGGCCATTGCTGATACTGCCTCATTGAATAAAAGGACCTGGGTAACCAATGGATCTGCGCATCCAAACAGGAGAGGCAGTAGAATATTCTGGAAAAGTTGTTGGACTTGATTTCTGAAGACCTGTCAAGAATGACTAAGTTAAGATGTCCTGGCTGTCCCAAATCTCTGTGGCATAATAAAATAGTTTATTTTTCACTCATGTGAATTCTAAAAATGGGTTCCCATCATCAATTGTCCTCCAAATGGTGATTCAGGGTCACAGCCTCCTATCTTTAAAATGTGACTCCCAAATTTGCCATGCTTTTCTGCAGCATGCCAGAGGAGAAGGAAGAAAAATGAAGCATGACACCTGCAAGTTATATGAACCAAGCCCTACAAATAATGCATGTCTCTTCTAACCACATTCCATTGGTCAAAATTTAGTCATATGACCACACTTAACTTCAGCAAAGACTGGAAAATCTAGTCTTGCTATGTACCTAAAATAAAGAGAAAACAGGTTTCGTGAACAGCTGTCCAATTCTCTGGAATTAGCAGATTGGGGATACACACCTAGATCTTCTGATCCTAAATTTATCCTCTTATCTACTATGTCACATATTTTTTCATATCTGAACATGTTTTTCTTTATTTCCTGTATTTTTTAATTAAACTTTTAAAATGATAATAGCAGATTCACATGTAGTTATAAAAATAATACAGGGAGGCTCGTGTGTACTTTATCCCATTTCCCCAATGCTAACATGTTGCAAAACTATTGCACAATGTCAACTATGAGATTGACCCAGGTAGAGTCCACATACAGAACAAGTCTGTCTGTCATCACAAGGATCCCACCTCTCTCCCATCCCTTCATACCTGATCCCTAGCAAATACTAATCTGTTCTTCATTTCCATAATTTTGTCACTTCAAGAATGCTATGTAAATGCAATCATACAGTATATAAACTTTTGGAATAGGTTTTTTCCACTCAGCATAATTCTTTGGAGATTGATTCAGGTTTTGTGTATCAATCGTTTGTTCCTTTATATTGCTAAGTAATATTTCACAGTATCTATGTATCACAGGTTTTTTAACCACTTACCCACTGAAGGACATCTGGATTATTTTCAGTTTTTGACTATTATGAATGAAGCTGCTATAAATATTTTTGTACAGGCTTTTATGTGAATATGAATATTCATTTCTTTGGGATAAATGCCCAGTAGTGAAATTGCTGGATCGTATGGTAATTGCATATTTCATTTTCTAAGAAACTACCAAACTGGTTTTCCTGAGTGTCTGTACCATTTTACATTCCCACTGGCAATGTATTAGTGATCTGATTTGTTTGCATCCTCACCAGCATTTGGTGTTGTCACTATTTTTTTTTTTTTAATTTTAGCAATTTTAGTAGGTACTTAGGATATCTCATTATGGTTTTAATTTGCATTTCCCTAATGGCTAGTGATAATGAATGTCTTTTCATGTGCTTATTTGACATCTCTTTATCTTTTTCAGCAACATGTCTCTATAATTTTAGCAATTTTAGTAGGTACTTAGGATATCTCATTATGGTTTTAATTTGCATTTCCCTAATGGCTAGTGATGATGAATGTCTTTTCATGTGCTTATTTGACATCTCTTTATCTTTTTCAGCAACATGTCTCTATGTGTTTTGCCTATTTTCTAATTGTATTGTTTTATTATTGTTGAGTAATTCTTTGCCTACAGACTTTGGGCGTTTTTTATTAAGTTTATACCCAAGCATTTCATTTTCTTCAGAGTGAATGTAAATAGTATTGTGTTTTAAATTTTGCTTCTATATTTTAGTTTTTGTGTTGGGAAAGGCAGTCACATGCATGCAGTCTTTAGACCCCCACTCAACCATCTAAGAATGAGCCTGGAATATTCTTTGGGCTTGGAACACTTCCTTTCCAAGAGGTAGAGGCTTCACAGTCTGTGCCGGACTTATCTCCAGTGTGGGAATATCTTCCCCTGTTTCAGACTCAATGTGTGCCCCTTTGCTCTGCTTAAGCATGTGCATCTTATGGCACCTGGCTAACCCCACTGCTATATCTGTCCTTTGCCGGGGAGGGGACAAGGTCCTTTTGCTGCAGCACAAGAGGGATGCTTGTAGTCAATTGCCTTGTATCTGCTGCCTGTTCACGGGGAACCAACACTCACTACTAAGCTGATCTTGCTCTGTCTCTTCTCTATGTGAGTAAAATGATGTTCCATCCAAACAGTGCTTGAATGCATTGTGTTTTCCTTGGTGACTCTGATACCAAAGCACAGTGGGAAGAGGTGTCCAGACCTCTATGCCTGGTAATATGCAACAGATGCTACTTGCTCAACAGCTAGTGTATGAAAATATGATTGATTTTCGTGCTACTTGCTAAGAGTCATCACATCATGAATGGGTATTGGATTTTGTCAGATGCTTTTTCTATATCAACTGATATGATCATATAGTTTTCTTCTTTAGTCTGCTGATATGGTAGATTGTGTTGGTTCATTGTCAGATATTGAACCAGCCTTGCACACCTGGAATAAATCCCATTAGTCTTAGGTATATGTATATTTGATTTGCCAGTATTTTGTTGAGGATTTTTGCTTCTAAATTCATGAGATGTATTGGTCTGTAGTTTTGGGGGGAGTTTTTTTGTACTGTCTTTGTCTGATTTTATGATCAGGGTAGTACTGGCTTCATAAAATGAGTTGGGAAATATTTCTTCATTATCTGTTTTCTGGAAGAGAGTATGTGTTACACTTCTCACTGTGTAATGGAGACCAAAAAAAGGATTACTCAAAGCACAAAGAATGCCACGAGAAGCCTGGAGGAACTGTACCTCAGCAGCTCCTCAGTTAGAGGATTTTTTTATTGTAAAGACAAGGACATGGGCAGTGTTACAAAAGTTGTCTATGGCGAAGTATAGCTTAAACAATGGAAACCAGTAACATCAGTAAAATTAACAATGTGACATTCCAAAATACAACTGGTGAAAAGCTAAGTTGGTCAAACTGCTCGCATTATCTAAAGTACAAAGTCTCCTTAAGCAAAAGTTACATTCCTATGATAAAATCTAAGTATAATTATCTCCAAAGTGTCCAACAACAGACAGCTTGCCCCTAGCAAACATCTTTTCACATCTTTTCCTGCAGCAATTCTTAAAAATCTCTTAACAGGATCGGTATGACAACCACCTGTTAGCTCTATAATTAAAATACAATCCCATCCCTAAGCAGTGATTAGTGTTGATTAGATGGGATTTTGCCCTCTGGCTGTACGCTGTTGCCTCCTACCCAAGGGCTTTTGCCCCGTACAAGTATTTACCTAAAAACCCTATTCTAAAAATCAAGGGAGAATCAAGATTTCTAACCCTCCACAAGAATGTAAAATTTGTGTTCTTGAAATATGAAATAAACTTCTCCAGTGAAATCAATTGAGCCTGGAGAGTTCATTTTTCTGCATCTTTTGAATTACAAATTCAATTTCAGTATTGGTTATAGTACTATTCAGATGACCTATTTCTCCTTGTGTGAGTTTTGGTAGTTTGTGGATTTCAAGGGATTGATTCAATTTTTTCCTAAAAATTGTGTACTCTGCAATTATTGGGTGGAGTGTTCTAGATGAGTCTATGTCAATTAGATCATGTTGGGTTATTGCATTGATTAGATCTTCTATGTTGTTGCTAATTTTTCTGTAAAACTTATGAGCCTAATGTTGCTTTATTGTTCTTTAAATGACTGCAGGATCTGTAGAAATTTTTGCTTCATTCCTGATATTGATAATTTGTATCTTCTCTCTTTTTATTTTTTCCATTTTTTATAGGTTTATCAATTTCTTTGATTCTTTTTTTCCCAAGAACTAGTTTTTGTTTCATTTAGTTTCTTTGTTTTCCTGTTTTCCATTTTAATGATTTATGCTCTTTACTATTTCCTTTTTTCTGCTTGTTTTTAATATACTTTGCAATAAAAGCAAAATAAAAATAAAAAAAATAAAATTTCTAGCTACTTGGGGTAGAAACTTTTATTATTGATTTAAGGCCTCTTCTCTCTTCTAATATAAACATAGAATAAATTTGACTTTCAATACAACTTCAGCTGCACCCCACATATTTCAATATGTAATACTTTCATTTTAATGTAGTTATTTGTATTTTTAAAATTTCTTTAGAGACTTCTTCTTTCCTCCTGGATTATTTAGGAGTAAGAGTTGTATTATTTAATTTATAAGTGTTTGTAGATTTTTGTCTTGTCTCTCTGTTATTGGTTTCTAGTTTGATGCCACTATGGTTAGAGAACACACTCTGTATGATTGCAATTACTTCAAATTTGTTGAGGTTTTTTTTTTTTTAGTGTAGTTGATTTTCATGTCCCTTTGCTGATTCCTCTCTCCCCCCTCCCATTTGCTGTGTATTTATTTATTTATTTTTAGCTCCCACAAATAAGTGAGAACATGGTATTTCTCTTTCTGTGTCTTACTTATTTCACTTAATATAATTTTTTCTAAGTCCATCCATGTTGCTGTAAATGGCAGTATTTCATTCTTTTTTATAGCAGAGTAGAATTCCACTGTGGAGATATACGACCCTTTCCATATCCACTCACCTAATGATGGACATTTGGGCTGGTCCCAACTCTTGGCTTTTGTAAATGGTGCTTCAATAAACATTAGAGTACAGGTATCCCTTTGACATGATAATTTACATTTGTCTGGGTATATTCCCAGCAGTGGAATAGCTGGGTCATATGATAGATTTTTCTGTAATTGTTTGAGGAGCCTCCAAACCATTTTCCATAAAGGCCGTACCATTTTGCAGTCCCACCAACAGTGTAGGAGGGTTCCTTTTTCTCCACAACTTCGCCAGCATTTATCATTCTCAGTCTTGCTATAGCTTCAAATTCCTCTAGTGTGCATATTGTTACCTGTCTCTTGACTTTGGACTTTCCTAAGCACTCCTCAGAAGAAGAAGTTTGTGTCCTGCAACTCTTTCTCCTGTAATCCATTGTTACTTTACTAGAGAGCCATTAGTGTGGTGGTTAGGGGTCGGGATGAGTAGTGCTCTGTAACCTTCCAATTAAATCTTAGCCTCTTATTTGACCTGTATCTCAGGGCTGTTACCTTCACAAGTATTTCTCCAGTAGTAAAATTTTCCCCCGTGCCCCCTGCTCCCTTTCCATTACTTTCCATATTCCCAGTATGAACTTAAAGATCTGACCCCTGTTGACTGTTTTCTTCCAGACAAGAAGTCTGGAGGAAGCTCAAGTAAGAATTCCCTCCTCCCAGTTGGAGTAAAGCTCTTTCAAAGTTCTTTCTTCCTTTGTTATGTTTTTATTCTTGCACAGAGCATCACAAATGCCCTTTCATATAGCATGCAATCAGTTACTGATTATTAAAAATGAAATATTTTACCATTTATTCAGTACTTTAGGATACATAGAGAGAAAGAAAAAGGCCAAATGGTCTTTATTGATGATTTTACAGTATTGGCATACAAAACGCCATGTTATACCACTTGAATAATTTTTAATTCAAGGCCAGATGGGCTTTTGGAGTCAAATGACCTGGGTTGGAATATCAGCTCTTTCATTTCCTGTGAGGACTTTTCCAAGTTTCTTGACTTTGCTGAGCCACATTTTCATGACTATGTCATGAAGATAATGACAGTACCTGTATGTAAATGTTTATTTAATCAACACATTAAATTATGACTATGTGCAAGGTAATTTGCAAGATGCATTTTTATATGGGCTAATTTAAATCTCATATAAGCCTTCTGAATTTGATATTTTTCATTTTACTCACTGCGAGAAACTAATAAGTATCATAATTCCTCCTTCTCTGAAATGTTCAGCTATATATCTGCTCTGTAATTTCCATACAGTTTTTTTCTTTATTATTTATTTGCATCATGGACATAGTTTGAAATACGTATTTGTTGCTGGGAGACACACGCACAGATTTCTAAATGTGGCTCTATTATCAAAATGTTTATCTGGTGAGGAAGTTTACCAACTGTTAGTAACCCCTATCAAGATGATATCACCCTTTTCTGTGGCTGTGTCTTCTATTCCCGTGTCTCAGCTGTACTTGGCTGGGTAAACAGTCATGTTTCTGTTTAAGACATACATGTTATATCGGGACATGGAGGTTTGTAGTTGTTAGCAGAGTTCTCTATCACTGCCCTAATGAGATGATGTATTTATTTCTATAATAATAAACATAACCCTAAAATGAATCATAAATAGACTATATGTTTTGCATATTTCTGTACCCAGTACTTCATCTATAACTGAAAGATAAATAATCTTTTTGTTTCACATCATCTTCTTTCTATTTTCTTAAGTATCCATGATATTTAAAAGCAGCCGTCATAATTTATACTAATTTCTTACAACAAAATTGCCTACAGAAATCAATTAGTCTTGTACTAAATTTTTCATCTAACACATTATTGCTCTCTCCAGTTCACTCACACATAATGAGTATGATCAACTCTCTCTCTCCTTATTAATAATTTTCACTTTATCAAGCCAATAATATTGATTTTTCTCTTTATTTATGTCTTACAGATAATGCAGGAAATAAAATAAAATAGGTGGACCAATAATCTCATCTATTATCCTGGTGATATTTCTAAGGAAAAGGTGAAAAACTAGTGTTGTAAGTGACGGTGTAAGATTCAACGTCCCTGATAACACCATTCAAAGTTGAAGGTAGAAATAGCCGTCAGCCATTGGAAGCAATTAAGAATAATTATAATGAATTCTGCTTCTGCCCATGATGAACAAACTAGTACTGAACGAACCTTCCCATCACAAACTGTAAAACTGGACAGAACATATGCAGCAACTGTTTCAGACACTGGGCTTTGGGCAGAACAGAATGCACTTTTGACAGAGGGAAAACATGTGAGGTGAGCCCCTCAATCCCTCAAGCTTTCTGCCTTGAGAAACTTTCAAAATTGGCGTGAATTAGAGAGTTAAGAGTTCAGCAGAACATGGAAGTCTATTGAGATGAGGAGACAGAAATTGGAAATTGGGCTACTGAGGGAGTGAAATTTATGGGACAGAATACTAAAGAGAAGAGAAGTTGCAATAAAAAAAAAAAAAAAAAAAAAAAAAAAGGAGCTCCAGAATTTGGAAATTCCCACTGGGTCTTCAAGTTGTGCACATATACAGGGAGGCTCTGGAGACCAGCAGAGAGCAGCTGCTGGGGACCTGTGGAATGAAGAGTTGAGGAGGATATAGCAATAGCAATACTGACAGCACAGAGTGCAAAGACCTGGCCGAACTCCCAGTCATTCAACTGAATACACCAGAAAGGCCAGGCTTAAGGTGAAAAGCACCTCCAGCCCTCAGAATAAGGGATTCTCTAGGCTCGTTAGGCCAAAATAGGATCAGCATATTTAGCTGTGGTTGTTATGCACTTCACCACATATATTTAAAACCTCTGCTCACTTTTTGGGGTTATGAGAATGTTCTAAAACTGATTGTCATGATGATTGCACCTTTCTGTGGATATACTAAAAATCATTGATTTGTATACATTGGGTGAATTATATGGTTTATGAATTATATCTCAATAATGCTGTTAAAATTTTAAAACTGTAAATTTGTGTATATTATTTCCAGGTGTAAAATTATCTCAGTCAGTAAATACACACCCACATGCTTGTGTGTGTTTAAATACACACACACAAATGCATACATACATATATATGTACATACATACATATATGCAAATGAGAATACATAAATTTGATAGCTTGTGAAGCTTCTTCACATATGGATACCATCTTAAAGCTCCTTCCAATAACATGTTTTAAACCTAGCAGCTACCCAGCGTCTCCAAGATTTAGGTTTTATACTGTTCATGAAAGTCCAACCTTTTACTGGAATCTTTTCCCGTTCTCCCCCAGCATCCTTCCCAAGACAAAAATGACCTATGTCTCTCTAATTCTCCCCAATTTTATACCCATGAAGAGCTACATACACATCTTACCTCTTCCTAGCCTTACTGCTTTTAGATGAAATGCTCATATTGTCTTTCCCAAAATGTTCAGTATAACAAGGCTTTTCCCATCTGCCTGGATGGATCTCCTTTGCTGCAGTTTTATCCACTGATAAAAGGAGATAGAATAAAAGTGGAACACCATGGTTTTTGAACCACAAAGGATTAGGGAATTCTTTACCATGGAATCTATATGGAAATTTCTCTCACACACACACACACACAACACACACACAAACACGTGCACACACACACAGACACACATACTTTTGTAATCATGGTTCTTTCCAAAGGGAAATTTAAATTATAAGCCCTATTCATGTAATAACATCAGGAGCAAAGGTCAAGACTTGCAAGTTGGGCCATTTCTACATTTTCTGACAGCAACATCTCTCAGCTGAATTCATAAGAATGCAGGAGTAGCTGTCACCTTTGTGAAATAAATTGTTTCCAAATCTATACCTTCAGCCCTGTCTCTAGGTCTAAAGCAGAACTCACAATATTCTGGTATACAACATATGCCTGCATAATAATATAAAAATATTTGGTTTCCTTTTTCTCATTTTCTCACTTCCCCACACACGTGAGTTCTTCTTAGGATCATTTGCCAAATTAACCACTTGATTCAAAGCCATGTCTTAGGATCCAATTCTGGGGAGCTGAATCCAAGACAATTCCCTAGCTCACACCCTGCCCACATCTTTCAATTACCAGCATTACAGAGCCCAAACTTCTTGGCTTACACAGCCTTTGTTGACTCACTGTATTTGTCACTTCTAGAATTTTTTCCTTAACATATTCCCCAAGGGACAATCTGTTACAGCCAAACTAGTCCTGTTTTTCCTCCATACCCACCTCAGATTCTTCTATCCCTGCTCTTACATTCATGCTATTACCCATACTTGGAATTTCCCGTAATAGAGTGATTAAAATCATCGACTCTGAAGTCAGGTTCCTTGCATTTATATCCTGGTTCTGCCACTTACTAGCTGTGTGTTCTTTATAAAGTTGCTTGGTCTCTCTGTGCTCTCATCTCATCTATTTTGCAGGGATTATAATAGTACCAAACTTATGAAGTGACTGTGAAATTTTAAAAACTAGTGCTTAGACTAGTACCTCATTCCTTGGTAAATACTCTGTAAATGTAGCTATTATTCTCCCCATCTCCAAGCCTTATCATCCTTCAAAGCTCTATCTCAGGAACACAAAATTTGAACCAACAGCTGTATATAAGCATTGCCTCTCTTGAAGTCTCTCTTTGCATTTATTTTCTATCACTATTATAAGTAAATATATTTAATTCCCCTATAACTGTAAGCTCCTAAGGAAGCATCTATTTAAGTGCTTAGCACATAGTACTATTCAATAAATATTTCATGAACGATTTCACTTACACCACAAAATAATAATTAAAATATATAGCACATTTAATGCACGTCAATTTATAAGATCTTAACCAATTCAACTCACAAGAGCAATAGGATACCCTCAATTTATAGCTGCATTTTACCCTCAGGAAATAAATCATAAATTAAAACTGTGGAAGTTAAGTAATATAATAGTCCCATCTCATCTGCTCATCTCTACTAAATAGAAGCCTTGATTCTGCTGTGGAGATTCGCTTGTCACAAGAAAAATGCTGTGATAAATGGATAGACTAGACCTGGTTTTCCCTGCTGTTGTCATTGCCCATGGTACACAAACCCCTAGGCCAAAATATTATTTCCAATTACCCCTTATGTTTATGAATTGCGTAGAAACTTTAATGAGCCCAAACACTCACAAGGAAACATTATTTTTATTCAAACATATGTCTCTCTGCAGTCTTTCATCTGCTTCCTAACTTAAGAATCTGTTCAGTTGACATAAACAAATAATCACTACATTATGAAGGTGATTTGGAGTGCAGTTACGGGAGATAGTTTCTGCTCTACAATTGAAAAGATATTCCCCATTTACCTATCACATGAGCGCCAATCTCTAAATGCAAGTCACTGCCAATTTCTGAGACCAGGCTTCACAATATTTCAAAGCAAAATCTAGGATATTTCCACCAAAGAAATAAGAGTTGGAGCTCAGTTTTTGTTTTGTTTTATTTAATTTTCCAGTTGATATAGAATTATTGCTTTAGAAACATGGAATTGTTATGGAACTCTAATTCAGGAAGTACTTACAGTGTATTTCCTGAGTATGGGTCACTGTGCTGGGTGCTTCAAGAGATTCTATGAAAATGAGACAGAGTCTCTACCTTTCAGGAGAATTCAGAAAGTTAAGTGCTCAAACACATTTGAGATTATAATAAAATCCACATGAGAAGCAAAAGTGCCATTCAGATTAAATTGAGGAAGAGAGGTAATTCACCCAGGATAATGGCTGCTCAAGTCAAGATACAGTAGTCCCCCCTTTATTCATGGGATATAAATTCCAAGAGTCCCAGTGTATGGCTGAAACCAAGGACAGTACCAAACACTGTATCTACTATGTTTTTTTCCTATACATTCATACCTATGATAAAGTTTAATTTATAAATCAGGCACAGTAAGGGAATAGCAATAATAACTAATAATAAAATAGAACAATTGCAGTGTAACAATACACTGTAACAAAAGTTATGAGAATGTGATCTGTCTTTCTCTCTGTTTCAAAAAATTTTATAGGGCTATAACATGGTAATTGAAACCAGGGGAAAAAACTGGTTAAGAAGGGACTACCATTTATGGTATGGAGAAAGATGGGACCAGAAGGAAGAGGTAGACTGAATAGATGGAGGTGGTAAAGGAAGGGTTTGCATAAAAAATAAAGAACATGTGTGTGATCTTATTTCTGCTGGCTATCATACAATCACCCTCTTCCTGGAAAAAATAGCCCTGATTTTCCTTTGAAGAAGCACCACTTTAAGTGTGTGTTCTTTGCATGGCAGTGATGTTACCAGTGACATGTAATCTAGGTCCATCTTTCCACTTTACTGTCCGCAGAGATTAGTTTAAGAATTGGCCGTGGAGGTGTGTTCAGAGTTCATCCATCCAGAACTTTTGTTTTAGTAACTAAAAAGGAGATACCCACTCTGTCAATGATCTTGAGCATGGAAGTTTATAAGCCTGAGGCTGCTGTGAGCCATCTTCCCTATATATGGACCCTGGGACTAAAGCCAGCATAGAAACGAGAATCGGGAGATGGAGAAGACTGGGTTCTGATATCATCATTTGAGCATGGATATTAAGCCCACTTCAAACTAGCCAACCCTGGACTTCCCAGTTTCTTGAACTAATGAAGTTCTTCTGCCTAAGTTAATTTGAGTCAAGTTCTTTGTTCCTTCTAAAATAAAGGGTCCAAATTGATTCAATAAATAAATGCGTGGCTCTGGAAAAACTTATACAAGTGAAGCAATATCTCTTTGGGTAAAGAAAGGTCTCTGCTATGTAGACATTATCAAATAACTGCCAACATCTAACACTCTTAGGAAATGACATTGACTTTCAGTGTCAGACCTCAGCATATAAACTTCTGTGAAATGAATTGCAGTGAAAACAGAAAGTGAGACCAAGCCAATGAAAATTCTTTTACTGCAAAAGTCTAATTTCTTTTGCTTACCCCTATCCCCATCCCACTTGCCTTCTCCACCTAACAGGGGGTTAATTGGCACAGAAGGCTTCATCAATGCCAGATTGCCTGCTCCATCTGCTTCCGTTGTGTCAGAGAAGAGGTCATAAGTTATGGGTTGGTGGTGAGATTTGATTATGATAATGATGTAATAGCTTCCATTACTGATGGCTTCCTGTATAATTGCCTCCTCATACCCTCAGAAAAATCCTGTGAGTTATGCATCATTTTCCCATTATACAGATGGGGAAACTAAAGCTCATAAAAGTCAATTAACTTGTTCAAATTTCTACAGTATCAAAGGTCAAATGTAATAAAATCGATCTGATTCCAAGCTCCATTCCCAAGCCTTGTCCTAGCAATAATGTGTGAGTTTGCAGTGCATTGGGAGCTTTAGGGGTTTACTAAGAACTTGTCCACTGGCTCAATGGAGAGCTTGCCCAGTTGCTGTTATTGGTATGGAGGCAAACACACAACTTCATGCAGAGTCTAAAGTGGCTAAATAGATGCCCAGCAAAGCCCAGGTTCTGGGAGGGTCCACAGAGTTGAGCTACTCTGAGAACTGAATTAAGTCAAGGTAAGAACCTGAGCCTGGAATGGCCCTCTGAGTACATATCGCTTCTCAAGGAAGGTTTAAATCTTAACCAAAACTAAGGGTCTGGAACTGAGATTAGGCTAAAGGGCTTGGCCGTCCAGTGCTCAAACCACCATCTCTCATCACTGAATTTTCCTAGGGCAACTGTGCACTGGAGAGACAGGAAGTGCTGCTTCAATGAAGGAAACAGACTAGCATCTGTAAAAAACCAGCTACAAGCTGGTGTTTATATGCTTTATTTTTCTTAATTAAATGGTAGTGCATACAGCCTTTTTGTGGTAGATATTATTATCCCTGTTTTGGCAAATAAGGAAAATGAGGTTCAGAGCAGTTATGTACCATCCCTACAGTTATCAAATTAGTTTCCAAAGCCAGAATTAGACCTCTCTCGTATTTCTGGATTTAGATTACTTCATCCCACACTCTCACACACACAAACACAAGAAACCGTTTCATCAATGGGTACACACAGTTGGTTTTATTAATGCATTATAGATATTTTGGCTGGTAAGTTTGTTTTGCCCATATTATATATTTGTGGTGTGAAAATTAGTTGAGATAGCTTCTTTTTCAAAGGAAACAGAAAAACCAACCTTTTTTTTTTTCCTTTAAATTTTTATTTTGTCAATATACAATGTGGTTGATTATTATGGCCCATCACAGAAACCTCCCTCCCCCCTCCCTCTCCCCCCTCCCACCCAGGAATGTCCTTTCCATTTGCGTGTTGTAACAATTTGGAAGAAAATTGTAGTTGTTATATCTTCTTCATCCCCACCCCCGGTTTTGTGTGTGTGTGTGTGGGTGTGTGTGAGTGAATTTATTTATTTATTTTTACCTCCCACCAATAAGTGAGAACATGTGGTATTTCTTTTTC
>NW_007728915.1:147023-162412 GCF_000696425.1 Galeopterus variegatus
AGAATGTGTTTGGAAGCTTTGCTTCTGCTTCAGTCTTTTGGAATAGTTTGTAAAGAATTGGTGTCATTTCCTCTTTGAATGTTTGGTAAAATTCTGCTGTGAATCCATCTGGTCCTGGGCTTTTCTTTGTTGGGAGCTTTCTGATAACAGCTTCAATCTCCTTTATTGTTATTGGTCTGTTCAGATTTTCTACATCTTCCTTGCTCAGTGTTGGTAGCTTGTGCGTGTCCAGAAATTTATCCATTTCCTCCAGATTTTCAGACTTGTTGGCATATAGTTGTTTTTAGTAGTCTCGAATGATTCCTTGTATTTCAGATGCATATAGCTGTTTATAGTAGTCTTGAATGATTCCTTGCATTTCAGAGGGATCGGTTTTAATATCACTTTTTCATTTCTAATTTTTGTTATTTGAATCTTCTCTCTTCTTTTTTTTGTTAGCCATGCTAATGGTTTATCAATTTTATTTATCTTTTCAAAAAAACAACTTTTTGATTCGTTGATCTTTTGTATTGCTGTTTGGGTTTTAATTTCATTAAGTTCTGCTCTGATCTTGATGATTTCTTTCCCTCTGCTAGCTTTAGGTTTAGATTGTTCTTGTTTTTCTAGATCTTTAAGGTGCAGAGTTAGGTTGTTCACTTTCCATCTTTCCATTCTTCTGAGGTAAGATTTTAATGCAATAAATTTTCCCCTTAATACTGCTTTTGCAATATCCCACAAGCTTTGGTATGACCTATCATTATTTTCATTAGTTTCAATAATTTTTTTTTTATTTCCTGCTTAATTTCTTCTTGGACCCATGTATCGTTAAGTAGAATGTTGTTTAATTTCCATGTGTTTGTATACTTTCCAGAGTTTTATTATTGATTTCTAGTTTTAATCCATTGGGTTCTGAGAAAATACATGGGATAATTCCATTTTTTAATTTGTTGAGACTTGATTTGTGTCCTAATATGTGATCTATCCTGGAGAATGATCCATGTGCTGATGAGAAGAATGAATATTCTGAGGTTGTTGGATGGAATGTTCTGTAGATATCTGCCAAGTCCAATTGGTCTAGAGTATTGTTAAGATCTTGTGTTTCTCTGCTGATTCTTTGCCTAGATGATCTGTCCAATATTGACAGTGGGGTGTTCAGGTCCCCTGCAGAAAAACCAATCTTGATGCCTGATTACCTAGTTTTTGAGGACTGTTGGTTAGAAAAATGATTTTAAAAATGTATTGTCTGACAAGATTGTTTGTCTTTTTGTTACATAAGAAGGTTATATCAACTTCTGCAGTTACTGACAAAGGTATAAAGCAGCCATTGGATTGTTTTCATAAATATAAACATGAAAACTCCGTGAACAAGAGGACACAAAAGACCACAAAATTCCAGTTTTTGGTCCTCTTTTTCATGCAGTTTGTTGTATGTTTACATTTACTGAAACATTCCAATGATGCTTTATGTATTTTGTCACCAACTGTGTGACTTTGGGAAAGTCGATATTCTTGGTACCTTCATCTTTGAGTCTGAAAAGTGGGGAGACCTATCTCCTCTTAGCCAAGGACAAACTGCTTTTTCAAAGAAAAATGGAGAAAAAAGCTACCAAGTTAGTCCCTCTATAGTGAATAGAGCTAAACCTCAAACATCTACTCTGTTCTTAGAGACTACAGAGGTGGAAACGCTATGGTCAGTGTTGAAAACTTAAATGCTTATAAAGACCAGCAGGTGATGTAAACAAGTGAGAAAATAGGAAGTGGTGGAGCACGTGATATCTACGTACATCAGGAAAGTAGTTTTGCAAAGCGGCTAATAGCACCAGAGTTAGGAGTCAGAGTATCTTGGATTCAATCCTGATTCTACTTACTAATTGTATGCATTTGAATAAGTTAGCCAAACTCTTAATGTCTCAGTTTCCTCACCTTTAAATTGCAAGTAATAAGACCAACCTTAATGTGATGCTATAAAAACTAAAAGATACTGTCTATAAAGCTCACAGCACAGTGTCTGACAAAGAGTCAGTGCTCAGTAGGGTTTTTTCCTTTAAAAAGTACAGGAATACATCTATATTTTCAGTAAAGTCTTGATTAGTTTGATCTCACCTGGCAAGTTGAGTTCTCAAGTCATTGTTGATGATGTCACTATATATTTACTCTGTGCACACTCACTGAGTGACTGCCCTGTGTCTGATAGTGTGTTGGCTGCTGTTCATTCAATATGAGCAGTACAGGCAAGAGAGATGCTACCCCAGATTTGGCCTCAGACCATCCTGGTAACAAATGAGGCCTAGTTCTGAGAATCCCAAAAGAATCCAAAAAAAATCCACGACAAGTTTATAGCAATCTGCTAAAGATTATTAACCTTGTGAAATGGGTGGCAAAAAGCAAAACCAGCTTCTAGCTCTTTGCAAACAGGATCATGTTGAATCAGGTGTACATGTAACACAGAAATTTCCCACAAGTGTTTAGCAGGAGGAGTAATTAATAACCTTTGTCTAGTTCAGAGTCTGGACTCTAAAGGACATCCATGGCTAACTGTACTGTGATTCTTTTCCAACAATTTCAGTGTATCTGCAGTCAGTCCTAGAATATTTCCTCTGGAGGTTTAAAGTTTTCTATATCCTAGAGGCAAGTCTAGATTTACCTAGGACCATAAAACACAACTGACAAAAAGAATAATGAGGATTATCAAAACTATCCTTAAACAGTTGGAGTCCTGTAAGTAACAAAATGAAAGTGTTTAAGCTGAAGTCTGGGCATTTGGAAACATTCTGTCTTAAAATAACTAATGGTGCCAGGGCTGAAGGATAGTTTCCTTGAGTATTTCACTTGCTTGTAGGATTTGCACACTCAATTTTTATATTTATTTCTATATACTTAATTTGTGTTAACAGTTTCTGCCTTCAACAAGCTTGACAACAGAGTTTCCAGCTGGCAATAGATATCAATAATGTGGTAAGAGCTCTGCTAAAAAAATAGTACAGTGTTCTGGGGTCACTTAGTTGGTGCATCTAATGTAGTCTGGGGGGTGGTATTCAGGCAAGCCTTCCTAGAAGAGAAGATGGAGGAAAAAGTCAAAGAAATAGCCACCTCTTTGGGACTGCTTGAGAAAAAAGGAATTACAGGAAAGAGTCTCTCATCCAGAGACCTTCCTTCAAGTTTCTGCCTTCTCTATCTTTACCTACAGAGATTTGGATGCAACCTGATGTTCTGAAAGTACCTTCTTCCAGAAAATAGTTGTTATTTTCTAGGCTGGACTCACCAGAGCATGAAAAGTAATGGGAGAGAAAGAATATCTTGTTAGCCCTAGATAAAGCCAAACATGTATGAATCACTTCCATAGCCTAAGCATTCTTAATTCATTCCAGGAAATTAATCTTTTATTTTATTTTTTTCTATAAATTGTGCTTTCCACATTGACACCCTAGAGTAAACACAAAATTGTCCTTGACAAGTATAAGAATTATAAAAATATGAAGTGGGTAAGAAAGCAAGAGAGGAAACTGCAAAGATTTTGCCTTGCAAAATTTAAAATCCCATTTTATCTAATTCAACAGAGACAGAAGGAAGTAGTCCTAGGAAGTACAGCCAAAGTTTTTTTCTATAAGAACTTGCAAAACAGATAAATAATACTCCCAAACAAACTAAGTGGACATCAAGCATGAAAAAAAAATTTCACAAGTGGAAATGTGTGAGAAAGTTAAGTATATAGAAAAGTGTCTAGCTTGCAAAAATGCTAATAAAAAAAGAGACACTATTTTCACTTTACATGGTAGCCAAGATTTTTTTTTTCAGTTGTTACTCATACATTTGCATTAAGAGTGTACTATGCTATAGGGAAGCCATTAGAAAATGTGTATCCAAGCTTTAAAAATGTCCAAAGACTCATAAAGACTTTGCCCAGTCCTACTTACTAAAGTGTTTCCCCTATGTTTTCTTTTAAGAGTTTTACATTTTCAGGTACTACATTTAAGTCTTTAATCCATTTTGAGTTGATTTTGGTATGTAGTGAGAGGCACAGGTCTAGTTTTCTGTGTCCAGTTTTCCCAGCACCATTTATTGAAGAGGAGCCTTTTTCTCAATGTATGGTCTTGGTACCTTTGTCGAAGATCAATTGGCTGTAAGTACCTGGGTTCATTCCTGGGTTCTTTGTTATGTTCCATTGGTCCAAGTGTCTGTTTTATGCCAGTACCATGCTGTTTTGATTACTATAGATTTGTAGTATAATTTGAAGTCAGGTAGTGTTATGCCTCTAATTTTATTTATTTATTTGTTCAGGATTGCTGTGGCTATTTGGGGTCTTTTGTTGTTCCATATAAATGTTAAGATTGTTTTTCTTCAAAGAATATCATTCATATTTTTATTGGGATTGCATTGACTCTGTGGATCATTTTGGATAGTATGGACATTTTCACAATGTTAATTCTTCCAATCCACGAGCACGGAATGTCTTTTCATCTTTTTGTGTCCTCTTTAATTTCTTTCAACAGTAATTTGTAGTTCTCTTCATAGAGATCTTTCACCTACTTGTTTAAACTTATTGCTAGGTATTTTATGAATATGACCACAAAAGCACAGGCAACAAAAGGAAAAATAAACAACTGGGATTATATCAAACTAAAAAGCTTCTGCATAGCAAAAGAAACAATTAACAAAAAGACAGCCTACAGCATGAGAGAAAATATTTGCAAACTATGCATCTGACAAAAGATCAATAACAAGAATATATAAGGAAGTCAAACAACTTAACAGTAAAAAAAACAAATAACCCAATTAACAAATGGGCAAAGGAGCTGGATAGGCATTACTCAAAGGAAGCTATACAAATGGCCAACAAAAACATAAAAAATGCTCAACCTCATTCAGTATCAGGGAACTGCAAATCAAAACCACAGCGAGATATTATCTCACCCCAGTTAGGCTGGTTATTATCAAAAAGACAGAGCATAACAAATGCTGATGAGGGTGAGGAAAAAGGGGAATCCTCCTACACTGTTGTTGGGCCTATAAACTGGTGCACCCATATGGAAAATGGTGTTGATGTTCCTCAAATAACTACAGATAGAACTGCCATAAAATCCAGCAATCCCACTGCTGGGTATGTACCCAAAGGAATGGGAATCATCATGTCGAAGGAATACCCGCACTCCCATGTTTACCACAGCTCTATTTACAATAGGCAAGAGTTGGAACCAACCTAAATGTCTATCATCAGTTGAGTTGATAAGGAAAATGTTGTACACAATGGAATAATACTCAGCCATAAATAAGAATGAAATTCTGCCATTCGCAGCAACATGGATGAACTTAGAGAAAATAATGTTAAGTGAAGTAAGCCACAAACAGAGAGAAAAACTGCATGTCTTCACTCAGAAGTGGGAGCTAAAAAAATTAATTAACTCAAAAAAAGAGAAAGAAAGAAAGATACAACAATCACAATAATACATGGAACCTTGAAAAGGAGAGAACAGAACTGAGGTTACCAGAGATGGAAAAGGGGGAGGTGGAGAGGTGTAAGGGAAGAATTGATAAAGAGCTATGATAAAAGGATTATATTATATGTATCAACATTATATAATGTTGAATATACTAATTATCCTGATTTGAGCAGAACATATTGCACACAGATATTGATATTCAACTTTGTACCCCACAGATATGTACAATCAACTATGTTTCAATTTTTTTAAAAAAAGAAAAATTCCAAAGCACCATGATAGATTTATTAATGAGAAAAATAAGTCTGGATACATGTGGTGCTTGTAAAAGTCTCTGTAATATTCATTGAACATATTCTCTGTACAGAAATTATAGACCCAATTGTATAAACACACAAGGCATTATTTTAAAAAAATAATTAGTTAATTATTTCTTAATCTTTTTAACAAGGTTTTCTTATATAGAATGCAATTCAGTTGAAAACTAATCATACTTCTGTGGAGGTATTAACTGTCTATCAGTGAAAAACATACTTATAAACTCTTTGAAGTGTGAAAAAATAAAAATTAAAATAAAATAAAATAAGTGTCCAAAGACTGACTTCATAATGTTAATTATGAGAGTATACCCTGTGAAAATAGTTCAAAGTACAGAATAAGCTTTATGCACAAATATGTTTTCTTCAGCCAAAATATTTAAGTTATTGATTTGCATCTTATTTATTGAACATGTAGTGGTTTTATAACATCAAAACAGTAAACATAAGGAGAAAAAATGAGTTGGCATACCCAAGATTTCACTATGACCCTGTCTTCAAAGAGTATGCAATCTAATTGAAAGGGACAAAGTGCACATCAGAAAAACTTCACAGTAACATAAAAAGCAAAACTTGAATACTACAGAGAGGCAAAGTAAAATAATAGATCAATCTGTGAATCTTTCTCTTTTGTGTCTATTGTGTAATAGTGAAAGTAATACAAGTTTATTCTGGAGAATTCGAGCAATACAGGAAAAAGTAAAATAATGCAAAATTTTCTCTATTCACTCATGTAATGATTAATATTTGTTTAATTTCATTTTTTCTTTACATATTCATGGAGTAACAAGCAGGAAGTCTTTCTTATGTGCTTGTGATTATGTTACAATCATTTACACGCTAGACTAGTACCATTTAAGGCTCTATAAAATATTTTTAAGGAAAAATTATGAGACAAATATACATTTGCAGAGGCAGAGTCTTTTTAGACATCATCTATTCTAGTCATACTCTTTGAATTCACTAATAAGAAAATCAAGTTGGTGTTACTTTAGACTAAGTTCCCAAACCCGAGTCCCTGGTGGCTCTAGCACAAGAGGTCACACCTCCTAACTCCTAGTGACGTAAAGGAAGGATTCAATATGGTTTTGGAGTCAGGCTGCTTGGGTTCAGATCCTAAGCCCTTTAATCTCAGGCATGTTATTTAAATTCTAATTAGCCTCTCAGTGTGCTCATAGTATTCATGCATAAAATGATAACAATCGGAAGTTCTTCATCATGGGGATTAGATAACATAACTTGTAAAAGCACTTAGCCAAGTATCAGCCTTCTAGTAAAACATATATTCATGGTTATTATAATTGTCATTCTTAGTCCTATGCTTTTTTCTTCCATGATGCTTCATAGGAATTAAATCCATTAATTTTCCCTTTTAAACATAACTATCATTCTGTGGGTCACTCTGATGTCCCCTCTCTTAAGCACCAAAATGGGCCTATGGGTTTGGCCAGGGTGTGGCTGGGGAAGCTGGGGAGGGCGATTTGGAGCTAGACGACGTCATTGCCATCCCAGCCCCTCCATTCGTAAACTCTAGGACTGGGGCAATGATAACTTCTCTGAGCCTCACAAGCCTCATAAAGAGAGACCAAGACCTACCTCAGAGGATTGTTGGGAGGACTTACGAGTGCACATGGAATGATGGTCACAGCATTGCCCACCATGTGGCAAACAGTCCAGAAACATTGGTCTGGATCAGAAAATGGAAGAAGTGTCCCATATGTCATGTCCTGCAAAACCTTTGGCAACAGGGACACTCATTGGAATGTTCATCACTCTTCCTTTTTTTTCTGGGATCACAGCATTGCCCACCATGTGGCAAACAGTCCAGAAACATTGGTCTGGATCAGAAAATGGAAGAAGTGTCCCATATGTCATGTCCTGCTAAACCTTTGGCAACAGGGACACTCATTGGAATGTTCATCACTCTTCCTTTTTTTTCTGGGATTTAAAACCCCGTTTAAAGGATTTTGTGATTTATTAGCAGTGCTAGTGATGCTTAGCGATTGATTCTCCCTCCCTTGTAATTAGTTGATGTGATTAGAAAAAGCTTTCCTATCATTGCAAAGTTTGATTTGTAACAATCCATTAAACCCAGAGGCAGGGAGTTGAGAAGAAATCAGTACTCTACTTTAAAAAACTACATATTCTCCCGTGCAGGGCAGATTACATTTTCTGAGGAAGGTATTATGGGTTGGTGACTCTGCTAGCAAGAGTTTAAATTTCAAATGAGAAGAGCCAAAAGCTTTACCAGCACTTCCCAGAACGTATTACATTCATGGAGCACTACTTATCCCTGTGAGACAAACGATAGAGAATAAGAGGGGGTGGCTCTTATGTTCACATAACTGTGGAAGTCGTGCATCAACTGGCTTCTCCTTGAGGATTCACAATACTCATGATGACCTTTCATACTCCACCTGCTTAACTTGGGGAGAATCTGAACAACGTCAATTAATTAATGCTATGAAGCTTTGTTTTTTCTTTCATTAACATCTCTTAATGTTCTAAAAAATTAACACATGCCAAAAACTTCTTGGGAATTCATATCTGTATTAAGATATATATTAAAAGTTTCAGATAAAACAGAAGTGCTTGGTTATGACAAATGATTTAATTTAAGAACGGTTTGGGCCGCCCGGTGGCGCACTGAAGAGTGCGCCGCTTCGGAGCATGGCGGAGCTCCCGCTGAGGGTTCGGATCCCATGTGGAGACCGGTTCCCGCTCACTGGCTGAGCGCGGTGAGGGCGTAACACCGAGGATTGCAATCCCATTACCAGTCAGTAAAAAAGACAAAAAGGAAAAAAAAAAAAAGGTTAATTTAAGAACGGTTTGAAACTGGAAAATCATACTCTAAGTAAAAGGGCAAAGTATTCTGCTTAATCCATTTCCTACTCTTGACCTTCCTCATCCTGCCTGCACCAAGAATATACTGAATCACCTCTTAAATGGATGCTAAATGGACACCCAAAGAACAACTATCATCTCTCTCTAAACTTGTGTACTTAGGTCTTTTCTTGCATTAGGAAAGTATGAATTTTAATTCTAAATTCATTCACTCTTAGTTACTGTTCATCTTAAAATATGATTTGCAGGATGGAGAGGGTAAAGTGGGAACCCTCAATAATCAGAGTATTTGGAAATAGCTGTAATAATTTGAAGTTTCAGCTATTCTGTAGAAAAACAGAATTGATATTCCAAAATACATCGCTTCTAGTAAGCTTCATTAAATAAGTAAATTACAGCCTTGCTTTTTCCTCAACTTAAATATAAATAGTAGAGATGCACAGGTTAATTTACTGTGTCCTGAGACTAACAACACTACATTGTTATGAAGTTCAGAATGTTGTTGGTTTGGGACTAAGGTCCAGCTCGTTGTTTTTATTTATTTGCTTATTTATTTGTTTGTTTGTTTGTTTTGAGAGCTGCAGTTTATTTGTTTGAGTAAATAGTGCTATTGGTTATCAAATGTCAGCTGGAACCAGGTGGACTATCATGGGCAAAAAATGTGACTTTGAAGAGCACTGTGGACGAGCCCTCCACACACACAGTTGGTGACACACAGGCTCAGGCATGTGTGTACTGAGTACTTGTCAGGTTGTTTGTGTTTGCCGGGTTTAAATGATTCCCTCTTGTCACCAGTGAATGTGTTAAGACATTTATTTACTCTCTGTTATGCCTGATAAAAGAAAAGTTTGTTCCTTGAAAAGAGAAAGAACATTATTTGTGTTCATAATCAGAAGGCTTTAAAGCACACTGATAGCTGTGTCTCTCATACCACCAAGATACTTTCGTCCTAGGAAAAACCCTTTTCTCTCCTAAATAAGACAAACACCTTTAATCTTATGGGTGGAAGCACCCTGACATTAAAAAGCCGATTAACTAATTGCCTGCAGCTAATTTACTATTGAAGCAAGCTGTGCTGGATACTGAAATTCTACATTAATGTATGTACTCACAGATGTGTGTGTGTGTGTGTGTGCGCGCACGCACGTTGTGTGTGCGCGCGCGCACGTGGAGAGAGAGACAGACAGACAGACAGACAGACAGACAAGGGACTGACTGCCTGACACCGTCTCTGTCCTGTGCTGTAGTACATACTAAGGGGAAAGTCAAGCTGCATCCACCAGTGGAGGGTCCTGGATTGACTTAGGCAGACAGCTGTGCCCTTAGCTGATGCAATGCAGACGCCAAAGCAGACAGAGCCCTTGCAACATTAAAATAATTTAATGTCAGAGCCTTTGGCACTAATGAATTCATCAGATCTTCACTCTCTTATTGAATAAATAATTATTGCGCTCCATGAATTTTTCAACCTTTTGGGGAAGCAACAATGAGCAAGAAAGACAAGACTGATGAATTCAGAGCTGACATTCTGGAAAGGGAGACACATACACACACACACACACACACACACACAGGATCATTTAATATAAGGAACTGAAATAAAAGGAGTTCTAATGGAAGCCAAATTACCAATCCTCTTCCACCTGTCCCCTTCTATGCAAAGAAGGTATTTCTCAAAAAATAACTGATTGGATATTTATCTCCTTACTCCTGCCCACCTTTTTTCTCTCCCTACCCTCTCCCCACGTTTCTCCCTTTCACATACTACATATTTGGATTTTCACAGTTGGCATAACCAATATAATAACAAAACTATAATAATAATAATTTGGGAAGTTAGGATAGGCTTGCAAAATATTTTGCCTTTTTAAGCTTTAACGTTTCCATTGCAATCCCCTCTTAATATTAACCCACATTTACTGAGAGCTTGTTCTTATGTTTTATGTCTATTAACTCATTCAATCAGCATAACGACCTTACGAAGGAGGTGCTACTTTTATTCTCATTTTACACATACAGAGATTGGCACTCAGAGGTTTTGTGCGTCACCCACTTGAACCCCGTGGTAGAGCCCAGCTGTGGGTGCTGGGAGTTTGGCACCTGAGCTTGTTCTTCTGACCTTCACAAATAAGGTGGGCTCTAATATTATCTGGTGAAAAATTTGCTTTCCTTTTCTCTTTTATTTAATTCTGCTACTAACTGGTAAAACTTTTCAAAGCCCTGCTCTGGCCCACCAACCTGTATCCAGGAAACTTGGCCCCGAAGTTCCAACCTCATGGAACTTTTAAATTATTTTCTTAGTCCATCTGGGCTGCTATAACACTATACCATAAACTGGATAGTTTATGAACAACAGAAACTTACTTCTCATTGTTTGGAGGCTGGGAAATCCAGGACCAAGGCACTGACAGATTCTGTGCATGGTAAGGGCCCACTTTCTGGTTCACAGATGGTGCCTTCCAGCTGCATCCTCATGTGGTGGAAAGAATGAACTCTGGTCTCTTTACCCCTTATTAGGGCACCAATCCTATTTATGAGGGCTCTTCCCTCATGACCTAATCACCTCCCAAGGCCCCACCTACTAATACCATCACATTGGGTGTTAACATATGAGTTTGGAGCAACACAAACATTCAGTCCATAGCAATTTTGATTCCAGGCTTATGTTACAGATATTGTAGCACAAGAGCCAAACTGTGTAAGCTATTCATAGGATCTGTTTGCTATTTATTTTGCCCATGGCTTTCAAAAACTATACACACAACCTGGTTTTTAATACCCTCCCTGACTGGCCCATTTAATAACATGTTTGTGGGTCTAGGAAACTACTAAACCTCTGAACTGAACCTTGTTGTCAGGAGACTGGGAAACGATTCAGGTGATGAAGGGTCCCTGTCACAGAGTTGATGGATGGACTTGAGGGGCCTAGAAATCGCCAGAAGTCATCTGGAAAAATGTATTAAGTGATAATAATCCCTCCTCCCACACAGCACACACAAACACACACACATGCTCTGGGGAGAAGATTCACAGCTTTCTCAGGAAAGAGTAGGAGCCACTGCTCTAGACCTGGAGACTAATTTACCATATGACCTTATACAAGTTACTTGACCACATTGTACCTCAGTTTCCCATCCTGTCAAATAGTAATAATATAATTGTTCTCTGATAAACCTTCAAAAGGGTGAATACTGAATGATATAAAGTGCTACATACACATTAGCTACTATTACTCATATTTATTCACTCTTCCTTTCTCTTCTGAGAGATCTTGTGAAATATAGTCACAAAGGTTCTTTTGGGCAAGTTTCAAAATCTCACTTGTGCTATACTGTACATATTTTCTTTTTTGAAGACATTTTAGTATTCTCTACTCACCATTGTCTGCAAATTGTTATTCCAATTTGTCCTGATAGCCAAAAATTTTTCAAATTGAGGATAAATGAAAATAGTAAATATGCATTTCTGCCCATCAAGTTAGGGATGGAAGATAAAGTGAACAAGTAAATATTGAACTGACACCATCACTCCAAATTGGCTTAAAAACCTCAGCAGGTGCTATTTTAAGAGCAGGGCAGCTTTTCTAAGGAAACAGTCAGTGTTATGTAACTACTCCAGAACTATGCTCCAATAACAGAATATTTTCACCAGAAAAAGAAATTCCAGTTGATGTGCCCCAAAAGAAGAAGGTTCCAGCATGTGCCAAAGACACAGCCATGATTGCTCTTCTGGCTCTGCCACTCTGTCCACGAAAAGAAACACATACAAACTCTCACACACACACACACGCACACGCACACACATGCACACACGCACACACACACAAATGTATTGAAGCAACAAGTATCTTTCAGATGACTCTTAAAGACAACCCTTAAGTAAGATCTGAAAACCTAAGTTCTGGTAATTGTGGTCTGGCCTGAATTTCCTGCAGGAGCTCCATAATCAACCAACATTTAAAAACAAAGTCATATTGTGTTACCCCCCTGGTAAATGCAGTGCTTCTAATACTGGCCTGGGAAACACACAGCTTCTGAAATCCAAGGAATACGGAGAATACTGTAAGGTAATAATCTAGCAAAGGGGAAAAAAAAGAGATTGATTCCTTCAAGACATAAGATTTTTTTTTTCCCTGTGGGGACCATCCAACTCTCTTCCCTCACTGTGGGATGAGGAATTGTGGTTTCTTCCTTATATAATGCTTTAAGAATATTTCTGTAAAGATTATGTGGAGGGAATGTTACATATAGATAAAATGCGTGCTTTAATTTAAGATAGTTTAAGTGAATCCTAGAAAGATTCCTTTCAGGGTTTTATGATTAAAATGAGCATTTTGTAGCACCCCCTATGTAAGTTTTGAATCTCTGCTATAAGGCTCGTGGTGTGTAGTCACTTGGGCAATGTCAAAAGGCCTCTAATAATGGGGAGCTCACTACTTCAATGTGAAAAGCTCTAATCATCATTTGTTGATGTATTAACTCCAAAATGTATTTAACTTCTACTCTCTAGAGGGGGCTGTGCTAGGCGTTAGAACACAATGGTGGACAAGAGATCTCTGCCACAGGGAGCATGGAATCCAGTGGAAGATACAACTAAAACAGAAATGAAATGATAGCACTTCTTATTTTTAACTGAACCCCCCTGTACGTAAATCCCACTAACTTTTATGGGTTAAGCCCCTAACAGTACATACAAGTCTAATTTATATTCCATAGACAAATCCATCAAGCATTTGAAGATACCTTTTGCAAGTTAAAAATCCTTAATTCATTCATTCAATACTTTATTTTTCGAGCATTTACTATACCTCATGTTATGCAGATAGAGCAGATTAAATACTTACACCACCTCTGTCTTTAAAAAGACGTCTGTCCTTACCTCTACCAGTTTTTATAGGTGGAATTCCCCAAGTCCAAATCTCTCTTTTTTCACCACTTTATATACTAATAATCAACATTGTGTATAGATTTATTTATGTACAGAATTAAGTGACACAGTCCCTGCCATCGAGGAGCATATGGGCTGGTTTTAGAGCCAAGTATAGCTACTCCATTCATGTCATTTATTATGAATTCTCTAAGTAAGGTATACATAGTTTCCTTTTCCAACACTATCAAGGGTATCTACATATATGGGAAAGTAACAATAAGATCAGGTTTACGTTTATCAAAAACAATGTAAAATGAATTTCAAACATTGAACTTTGACTGTAGTGTCCACATGTAGTTTTTGAAGATTTCTAAATCCACAAAGCCCATTGGCCTAACCCAAGGCAATTGATACTTTCTTCTTTTCCTGGATTATTTCCTAAGACCGAGGGCTGCCATTTACCCTGTGTGAGGTCATTCAACATTTTGAGGCCCTGCTGAAACACTAAAGCTTGCAGTTTTCGAGAGAAATGCCCTCTGCAAGGGCTCCAGGTCAGTCTGTTCTTTCCTTTCCCTATTGGCTGCATCTCAGAGTACTCTGGCTTCAGTCTGTAATTCCTGCCTTTGGGAAAGTCAAAAAATACAACATAACAGTTGCCTATCTTCTTTCCACCAAAGAAACTTGCAATATTTCCAGAGGGGTGGGAGCATCTGAATGGTGGTTGTCATCTTTTCTGTTTTTCTTCTGCTTCCTTTGCCTGAGCTTCTGATTTTCACCATTGAGTCCCCCAAGGGCCTCTCCATTCATTTATCTATTTATTATTCCAAACTTTGCCTTGTTTCTTTAATGGCTTACTTTTATATGACCTTTTTTTTTTTCATAAGACTATATGAATATGGCCTAACATGGAAACATTTAAGTTTCAGCTTTTTAAATTAGCACTTAATGAATGTCAAGTTCATCCTTACCTCATCCCTGAGTCTCCCCCCAGTAACATACTGTAACCCTCAGCCCTGAGGTGGGGTCTAAAGATGAAGGACAGATCAGGATCATCTAGCAGACAAAGCACATATAATCCTGTCATCTCCTCAGAAAGACCTTGCTGGTCCAGCCACTCTACCATAGTAACTACAATACTGTTTTCATTTTGCCTTAGTAGGCTTACTTCAGAGAATCTTTCACAATCTGAAATTCCTTTATTTAATTCTACTTTAACTTTATAGTCAGATGTCATCCACCTTATGGCCACCCTAACTAGATGTGAGCTATTTGAGGAGAGATGCCCTGCCTTGCATGTCTTGATTACCAAGGTATCCCCTGCTGGTACGTAATGAGCAGACAGAAATGTTGAATAAATGATGGAACAGATCTGTTGCCGGACACGAAAAAAAAAAAAAAAAAGATAAATGATGGAACAGAAAATGTGTCTTTCACAGTGACTCGTCCTAGGAAAAAATTATCAGTTATTCTAGGCCGAGTGTTTGTTCTCAGAATTTACTTGTACTTTATGAGACTTATTATCACATTCCATCTGATTTCTCTCTGGCAATAATTATTGAGATCCATGTTTATTTTATCCATTAAATAATAGATTTGGCTGCTAAATCACTAAACTTATTTTATTTTCTCTTTGAAAGTCTGAAGTTTGGACACCTGAGTTTCTGTAGGATTTCTAATATTTCTTTAGGTTAGATATTTGTTGGGGGTAGGGCAGGCAAAGATATTTGATCCCAACAGGATCCCTTATTCACAGTTCTGGACTTCAGGAAAGAATCTTCAATTAACTTTCTAAGAGTTAACAGAAAATATTCAATAGGACAGTCTTTAATAAAGTAGAATTTCTTTTTTTTTTCTGTCATGTTAGTCACTTTATTTTTTTTTTAGAATTTCTTTTTTTTTCTGTCATGTTAGTCACTTTATTTTTTTTTTAGAATTTCTTTTT
>NW_007728915.1:163037-164654 GCF_000696425.1 Galeopterus variegatus
TCTAAATACGAGGGAACTTCAAAAAGTTTATGGTAAAATAGAATTAAAAGATAATAAGTTCCTTACATGAACTTTTTGAGGACCCTGTATATATTCCTTCAAGGCCCCAGCCATATACATTAACATTATCCTCTTTTCCTCACCTTCTCTCAGCACTGGCCCACACCTCACCAACCCAAAGGTGCTGTGACTTTGGAAAAATTAAACTTGACTACAGGTAGGCCACAGAATTCAAGAATAATCCACTTTTTGAGAAAAATAATATTTTAATAAGTGATAACCCAGATTTGTAGAGCAGGAGACCTCTTAGAAAAAGAAAGGAGTATTACTAACTGAGCAACCAACCCTCCCTGCCTTGTGTCTGGGACAGCTGCCCATATGTTAAGGCGCTGGTTCTTCTCATATTCTGACAAATGTCTCTTTGATTAGACACCAAAAATTTGCAACTGGAAGAGGATGCACTTTAGAGGTGCTTGGTTCCTTTTTGCATGGCTCTGCCACCAGACTCTGTGGTAGGCAGTCATGAAGCCTGTTTTGGTGATGGGTCAGTAACTCACAGAGTCACAAAAGAGTCTTGACAACAAAACCCAAGCCTAGAGTTAGAGCACTCTGATTCTTTCTCTCTCTGAGAGAATACTTGTTTCTCTTGGTGCCTGTCGTATCACAGAGGATAAATACAAACTCTAAAATTTCCATAGCAAAGCGCCTCAAGTTCCTGGGAGAAAGTTACTCTATAAACATCTGTATATAGGCAATAAATCCAAAAAGATATTTTGTCAAACTAACAAAAGCTATTCAAAACAAAGTAATCGATTTATTTACTCTTTATTTTACCATCTTAACAAATATATATTTAGAACTAAATAAGTACCAGGCACTGAGCCAGTCCCCAAGGAGAGGTAGAAACCAACAGATAGTTTCTGTTCTCAATGAGTTTACAGTACGTCATCAAGAGCATATGTGATCACGTATATGCTCAGTAGTATGTAAAATATGAAGTAAAAGCGCAATGGAAAGGCAGTTAGCACATCTGGAGGTAAAGCAAGTAAAGGAAGGAGGGGAGAGTGACCAGAGGAAGCATTTTCTAGGAGAGATGATATTTAAGTCTAGACTTAGGGGAAAAATTAAGTGAGAAAAAGGCACCCCAGGTAAAGGGAAGTGCGTGCAAAGGCCCAATGGGAAAGCCTGATGCTTTCAGGGGAATGCAAGGGCTCAGCAAGCTAAAACAGAACATTGTGTGGGGGATGGTAAACTATGCAGACCTGATGCAGACAAGAGCCAAATTGTGCAGAATATTGTACAACATGGTAAGAAGCTGAACTTTGTCCTGAGATTCAAGGAGCCACGGAGGGAATTCAAGCTAAAGAGATACATGATCAAATTTGACGTTTAGCAGTAATCGCACAGAATAGAGTATGAAGAATGAATTGAAAAAGGTAAGAAATGAAAGCCAAGAGCTAAACTATGAGGCTATTTTGGCAATCCAGGCTCTCATAGTCAACTAAGGAGTTGGTAGGTTGTGGGGGGTGAATTAAAGGTAAAATAAACATGAATTGGCGGTCAATTATAAATGAGGGCTGAGACAGGAAGAGACTGGAATAGAGGCCTCTAGATTGG
>NW_007728915.1:166192-167067 GCF_000696425.1 Galeopterus variegatus
GTGAGGGCCTGCTTTCTGGTTCATAGATGGTAACTTCTAGCTGTGTCCTTACATGGTGGAAGGAGAAAACAACCTCCCTTCAGACTTTTTTAAAAGGGCACTCATTGCATTCATGAGGGCAGAACCGTCATATCCTAATTATCTCTCGTACCTACCATACTATCACCTTGGGTGTTAGAATCTCAACACATGAGATTTGCGGAAATACAGATATTCAGAGCACAAAAATAATCCTGGGCTCCACCACAGACCATCCTCCACTGATAAGCCTAACAGAGATCAGCTTTTCGTCTAGGTACATCCAGAATGATGTATACCATTGCACATAAAATCTTCCTCGAGCAATCATGGTCAGTGCCGACTGTGGACAAGAGTGTCAGACACAGATGTGCTCTCAAATCTGATGCATATCTATGGCCAGCATTATAGCTGAATGAGAAAATTCAGCTTCATTTGCATGTGGCACTATTCAGGACTCCCTCCTGCCATAAATCTTTACCCGGTTGAATTGCTAAGAGAGCAAATCCACCAAGAATGCCAGAATACAGACCTTTTGCAGGAAAACAAACATGTTCTCATAGGAAACCAACTGTTCATAAAGTCAAGGAAAATTATGGAAGAAAGTTGCCATGATTCGAAATGGTGGTAAGAAGAGAAAACGGGAAAAAGATCACTAGACTGTCAACTACAAATAAGAGCCATCAACCATAGTGTGATAAAATAGCCTCGCACAATAAAATAGCACCTAGATAGGTATACAACTGCCAAAATGGACTATGATCAAATTGCAACCTTAAAACAGAATACATTTCCAAAATAGCCAGATCACAGCAGTTACACATTGCCTCATTGGTTGAATAGGATAGGAGAAGCAA
>NW_007728915.1:167634-169929 GCF_000696425.1 Galeopterus variegatus
AAATAGCCAGATCACAGCAGTTACACATTGCCTCATTGGTTGAATAGGATAGGAGAAGCAACATTATTACAAGAGCTCAGCAGTGGTCACAAAATATGAAGAACACAAAAACATAGCTCATGGCACCACAAACCTTACCTAATTAGTTAGTTAATGCTCCACTTCATTCGAGTAAGGACTTTCGTAAAATGTTGCTGTGAGAAATGGAGTTTGAGTTTGTTTCTCAGTTTTCTTGCAGTTAGTGTAAAGAAGGAACTAGTGAGTTACATAAAGCATAATACTACATGCACTGAACTTGCGATTCTAGTTACATCTAGACACACCCCCGGGTGTGGACAGAAGACAAGACAAAAAGAACAGCTTAAGCATATTCTGATGCCTATAAGTCAATATTGAGGCATAGCTGAAGAACAGTGCAAAGTACAATACAACCGAACCTCTGTAATAAGAAATTAAGAGGTTTAGAACAGTTGAGTGGGGCTAACTAGGAATCCAAGTTTCAAAGTTGGATATGACAGCAAAATTCAAAGCAGAAATTTTTAGCCAAGATTGAAAGACAGCCACTCAATAATAATATGAAAAGAGCAGTTGAAGACCTACCAGACTTTGTAGCTACAATTGCATATGTAGATGGTTGCTGTTCTCAACAGCATCGTCTTCAAACAGTAGAGGACAGTGACAAATCCATGAAGTGTGTGTGTCACTGCCAGTAAGCAATGATTACCTAATGTCTAACGCAGAAAAGAATAATGATCAAATACATTAGTCACATTTTTATTGATTGAGGTCAATCATTTATAATCAGTGGTATGGCCAACCTTATCCAAAGCCATCAGTGTCCATTAGTAAATTAAATGTGTTTGTGTTTTGATACTTCTGTTTTTATTTCACACATTTTGTTCCATTTCACATCAGTAATTCACTTAGGTTGTATTTCTATATTTAGATTCAAACATTTCACATTAAAAATGGTGAACTGTCTTTCACAACAGACACCCAATTCATTAATTTTCAGAATGTTCCTCTACTCCTTAAATCATAAAATTATTGAAGCTTTTCCCCGCATCTATTTCTTAGCCACATCTTTATCAATGATATTCTGTGAGCCCCAGCTTAATAACAAACTGAATCATCTGTCATTCTGTCAGTTTTTTGTAAGTAAATGAAATTTCCCAATCATGGAATGTAAAACAAAGAACATCTTGTAGAGAAAATTTTGCATTTCTTGCATGTCTTTGTTAAGTATTCAATTAATAATTTAGCATTCCAGGCAACTTATATAACCAAACACAATTTATTGCCTTTCATCATATATCATCTAAAGTAAAACATTGGAAAAGTAAGTGTGGGTTGATTTATTTTGGATACATTCATTATTTTCTATAGAGTCTCTGTCACTTCAGCACACTTTCTCTCTCATGTATATGAGAAGAAAAGTAAACGTCTTCACTTTAATTAAAGCAGTAAGCAAAGTTCAGAGGTTCAGAGTGTCACTGAAATCTTGATAAGCAAAGATCCTTATTCCCCATACCACTTATACTTGTCTTTACCAGTCTTTCCTCAGTGGCATTGTTTGCATATCTTCTGAGAGTGAAATTTCTTATCTCCTTTCACTACAGTTGTGACAATTCAGTGTAAATGCTTTTCATACTAATTGGATTTGACTTCATGCAAGCACAAGGAACCATCAGGCATTGAGGCTGTGCCATGGGTTAAAATCAACCATCAGCCTAGAGGCCACTCCACTCCATCCTGCATCTAGTCTGCCATTGACAGAACCCCCATTGCTTTGCACGTAGATATTGTATCTAAATTTACCTGGAAGGCAGAAATTTTAGAAAGGTCTATAAGAGATTTCCTTCTGGAAAGACATATGTTTATTCTTTTCTGGCATTTCCACTGCATAAGCAAAAAGTATATAAGCAGGGTCAGAGAATAACTGAACATAGAGATTTTCCCTTGGTTTCACCTTTTTCTCCTCCTTTATCCTGGCAGCATAGTATACATATCTAGAGCTCTATGTTATAACTCTGCTTTCTTGCTTTCACTTCCCCTCATGAAATTTTCAGCATTTAAGCTTCTGCTCAATATGCTAAAATGGTTAGCACTATCCCTTCATACAGACCAACCTAGGCTTCCCAGCCAGTGACATACATGTTTTTCCTCTTATTTTCTATTATACCTAAAGTTTATTTCACCACTTATATTTTAGCATACTAATTTTCACATATCTATCTTCCAGTATCTTATTGTCAAAGTGACAATAATTCAGGATTTTCCCAGATGATTTTTGGG
>NW_007728915.1:170322-172634 GCF_000696425.1 Galeopterus variegatus
GGGTTTTTTTTTTGCTTTTTGTGCAAAGTGTAGTATCACAAATGCTGCTGCAGTCCATTCAACAAACAGTTTTCTTGGGTTTCGCTCCTATCATAAGAACTTATCTGCCTGTTCACAATTTGCTGGGGAAGGTCATACACAAAAAGAACAAAGACTAGGTATGTTTTTCTAAAAGAAAAACTTAGAAGGAAAGAGAGGATCGACTGAAAAGACGGGAAGTCTTCTTGGCCACCCTTAATCCAGTGATTCATCCAAGCTGCTGTTTCATTTTTACCACCTGTGGCCAAGTTCAATGAGAAAAAGGGTCACCTAAAATATAAAACCTAGGACAAATCACAAAATATTTTCCTAAAATTTAATTCTATGAACAGCAAAGAAGAAATCAGTAAAATGCTACAAGAGCAGCAAGGCTCAAGCTAAACAAAAGAAAACCATTCTTTACAAGAGGGGTCTTCAAAAAGTTCATGGAAAATGCATATGATGAAAAAACTAAGCACGGATTTTTTAAAAAATTGCACAAAAATACTTGTACTAACTTGTTATATATGAACAGGATCTAGTTTGAGGCACTATCAGAGCAACATGAATTGTGTTGAAATTGAAGCAAGAATAAACAAGATATTTATGGTGAAGCTTGGTGGAAGAATGATTAAATCACTGATGCTTTACAAAAAGTTTACGGGGACAATGCCCCAAAGAAATGAGAAGTTTGCAAATGGATAACTCATTTTAAGGATGAGATGAGGTTGAAGATGAACCCCTCAGGGGCAGACCATCCACTTCAATTTGCAAGGAAAAAAATAATCTTTTTCATGCCCTAACTGAAGACGACAGACTGTTGACAGCAGAAGCAATAACCAACATCGTGGACCTCCCTACTGGTTCAGCTTGCACAATTCCGACTGAAAAATTACAGTTGAGCCAAGTTTCTGCTTGATGGGTTCCCAAACTCTTGTACCCAGATCAGCTGCAGACAGGAGCAGAGCTTTCAATGGAATTTTTAAAACAAGTGGAATCAAGACCCTGAAGCACTTCTTTAAAGAATTGTAACAGAATACAAAACTTGGTTTTACCAGTACGATCCTGAAGACAAAGCACAATCAAAGCAATGGCTACCAAGAGGGGGAAGTGACCTAGTCAAAGCAAAAGTGGACTGGTAAAGAGCAAAGGTCATGGCAAAAAGTTTTTGGGGGATACTGAAGGCATTTTGCTTGTTGACTTTCTGCAGGGCCAAAGAACGATAACATCTGCTTATCATTAGAATGTTTTGAGGATGCTAGTCAAAGCTTTAGCAGAAAAACACCCAGGAAAGTTTCATCAGAGAGTCCTTTTCCACCATGACAATGTTCCTGCTCACTCCTTTCATCAAACAAGGCCAATTTTGTGAGTGTTTCAATGGAAAATCATTAGGCATCCACCTTACAGTCCTGATCTGGCACCTTCTGACTTCTTTTGTTTCCTAGTCTAAAAAAATCTGTAAAGGGCACCTATTTTTCTTTAGTTGGTAATGTAAAAAGGACTGAACTGACATGGTTAAATTCCCGACTCTCAGTTATTTAGGGATGGACTAAATGGCTGATATCATTACTTACAAAGTTATCTTGAATTTGATGGAGGTTATGTTGAAAAATAAAGATCATATTTTTTATTTTCATTTTTCCATAAACTCTTTTTTTTGGGGGGGGGGAGAAATTTTGTTTATTGGTAGAAGGACAAGAACCTTTTCTTATTTATGTGTGCACATCAACATATTCTCCCATCTTTTTGAAGTCCTCTCATATAACCTGTTAAATTCTGAGCTATGGCAGAAATTGGAAATCACTGGAATACAGTTTTAAGGAGATGTAAGAGAGAAAGAGGATCCTGGAAAGGTGACCTCTGTGGGTATCAGGGCATTCACCAGTGATTAAATATAGTGAGATAACACAAGCAGTGAGCTTCTAGTGGGAAATTACCAGGTGGTAGGCACTGTGCTAAGCAATCCACATTTGTTGCCCCTCTTAAACAACAACACAATGATATTAGTACTATTACAATCCCCATTTGACAAATGAGGAAATTGAAGCTGATAGAGCTTAAACTGTTTATCTAAGGTGAAGACTAAGTCCTGAAGCCTGAATTTTAATGTAGACAGTAAGACTCTTCACCGTGATGCATACAGTAGTAGCTTTGAATCTCACGAGAAATTTGCAATAACAGCTACTTAAGGAGGGAGGAAAGTGTCTCTGTGTGTGTGTGTGTGTGTGTGAGAGAGAGAGAGAGAGAGAGAGAGAGAGAGAGAGAGAGAGAGAGAGAGAGAGAGAGGGGGGGGG
>NW_007728915.1:173070-188485 GCF_000696425.1 Galeopterus variegatus
AGAGAGAGAGAGAGAGAGAGAGAGAGAAGGAGGAGGAGGAGGAGAGAGGGAGTGAGAATGCTCCGACTAGCCATCAGTAGGAGGCACTGTCTCCTGCCACTCTGTGCTCACTAGAAAAACAAAACAGAAAAGACCTGAATCTGCCATTTCTGCCTTTCCCTTCCCCAGACTGATTTCCTCAGTGTCTCCCATAGTTGGATCTGTGATCTGCTTGGGGGTCTTTCCACCATCTGAAACTCAAGACTTTTTCATATGGCATGCCCCTATACATGAGCCAACTACTTCGTCCAATGCTCAATCACAGGAAGATCAGTCAGACCTACCCTGAGCGAAATTTCACTTAGACTCACTGAGAGATGGCACTTCTGTCACCAGTGTGGTACCTTCTCAAGGGATTTTCGGAAGCACATCACTTTGCCTCCTGTATCACCTTTAAAACATAACGCCAGACTGAAAGGCAGCTCCTCTCTGCTTCCAGATGGTGCAACTCATGCTTTCTCAGCAGCCATGGCCCATCCTGGGTGTCCTTATCTTGCTCTGATCATTCCTATTACGGGCCTCTAGATTGCTGGGTAATATAAAATAATATACAACTATTTTCCAACTTTTTTAGAAAAAAATTAGAAGTGATTTCTCATGAACAGGTGCTTTTTCAAGACAAAATTGATTGCAGTAGTCATTTAGAATGGTCTGATATAGTGCCTTCATTTGACCTAAGACAATATTCCTTATTGATGGAAAAGTGAGTAAGTGAACAGATTTTCAAATGAGGCTGAGAATATAAAGTTAAAAACACAGACAAAGTAAGGAATGAAACATGAGGGTCTGAACATAAACATAAATTTATGCAAATACAGATAGATGTTCACTTTTTTCTCTTTCGCGCTTAGCTCTATGAAAAAAAGAGTGTAAAAGCTTTAATAAAAGAAAGGAATGTGTTTGGATTCCTGCTCCAACACATATGAGCTATTTAGCCATTACTTAATTTATGTGAGCCTCCTCCTCCACATTTATAGAAAGCTTATAGTCATAACTATTTCAGAGGTTTACTGGGAAAATAAAGTTCCTGGTGTAGGGATATTTCATTAAAAGTTGTTACCTCCACAACTGCCTCCCCTACCTTATTTTAAAAACTAAGTAATAGATACCTAAGACATGCAATTAAAATGTGACCCTCCAGAAATCCCTTCTGGCGGTGATAGTGAAGATGCTGTACTCTTCGGTTCCTAGTCACGGGTGTGCAGGGTTATTTTCTCACATAGTCCATCTCATTTCAAGAACTTACACTTCATTTTTTCTCTCTCTAGCATCTCAGCAATATTTTTGAAGTTAGTTGTCTGCATTACAGTATCATGCTCTGAATCAGAGAATGTATTGAAAGAATGTATGTTCCTGTATCATGGCAGCTGTTGTCACGAGTCAAAACAATGTGCAGATACTCTCTCTAAAGGGGGTGCTGCTTTATAAAGGTCACCAAAAAAACAAAAAATCACCCACTTCTTGTTAACACCACATCTGCTCCCCACTTTTCTAAAATAAGATTCTACAATCTCATAGCAAATTTTATTTTATTTAGTCCCAAAGTGGCAATTTGCCTGATACTGTTTTTCTGTTGTTGTTGTTTGGTTAGTTGTTTGGTTTTTGCTTTTTTTCCTTCCACATTTTACTTTTTCTTAAACGAAAAAAAGTGTATTTTTGATGAAAAGGACAAAGTAAGCTTAGTTAAACCACTTTAGTTTGGTGTTTATATATCAGTATCTAGGTTTTAAAATGCCAGCACTGCTTTCTTCTCCAGAGAGAAATGGGACTCTGACCAACTGGCTCTAAATCTCACAGGATAAATGCTGTGAGATTTAGGTGATGGAAATTGGCAAGAAAGCAAGGATACAAATGAACCATAATATCATTCCAATTTGTCTTGGGACTTTTTATTTATGGCATATTTCCTTTCTTAACTAAGTTTTAGTCCTTGTAATGTGAAATAACTTCTGATTCTGAGAGCACCCAGTTTTACTAAAGTGGGGTGAGTGGGACGTGAATGATGTTTAGTGGCTGAGGGAACTAACCTGTTACACTTTGCTGCGGAGAGTGAAGATCAGTTCAATAGTCATGTATCAAGTTCCTACTGTGCGCTGAGAAATAAACCTTCCCTGGTGGTGAATCTCTATGTAGCCAGCACTTGCTAGGACTCCACTCATGATATAATCATCTCTAAGTCACTCTCCCAGCTTTGTCTCAGAAAGGCAGAAACAGATATTTTTCTTTTTCCTTCGACTATGCTTCTTATCTATGTTTAACTGCTTGTGAGAGCCCTTTTTAAAAATTCATAATAGGATGTCATGTATGTAGTGAAAATCATAATTAAAAGCAACAAATTGTACCAATTTATCAATAAAAACAAGGTAGCTCACTGTGTCTTACACCAACACCTCTGCTTCCCCAAATTCAGTGCCCAGACACAATCACTTTAGTCTTTTTTACTTGTTTATTCACATCCTTATTTAAAATATAATTTCTCTTTGATATTTCTCCCTCCAATCCTCACTCAAGAACTTGCCTGTGCTGGGTGACACCAACTCCAATTAATATGAGTTCATTGGAAACACAGCATTGCCTCCCGTTACTTTCCTTCTCTGGAGTCATGCCCGGATCCAGCATTAGAAAAAAAACAGGAAAACATACTCTTATAAGGCACTCCCCAATCTCCATCCACGCCCACTTTGTTTCCTCCTTCCCAGTCTTCAAGTGAAGGCTTTGATGAACAATACCAACTGCATCAGAATGGCCATATTGGTTAGAAAGTAAGCACATGGGCTTTAGAATACAAAGATGCGGTGGGATTCCTAACTCTGCCATAAGGATGATATTGGCAAAATTATGAGCTTGTTATACAATGTCTAAAATGATGACAATATTACTTATCTTTCAGGATTGCTGAGAGAAAAATATAAGATGTAAAAATCAACCAAAACATAATACATACGAAATAAATATTCTTAAATTTCCTATACTAAAACACTGCTGTAAAGAGAAACTAAGAAAAATGCAATCATTGAAAGGTAGCAATAAATTCCAATTATGGGTAGACATAATGACCATAAGCATCTGGATTTCCTTCTCAGCTCTTACATTGATTTGCTACTTTTGATCAAGAAAATCTTTCTGTCCATTTATTGGTTAGTTCTATTTTGGGTCATGCTATCTCTCTCTGATAAAAAAGTAATGTGTGACTGGCAGGCACTGAGACATTTTCATTAAAGATGCTTTTAGATGAGAGATAATGTGCAAAATGGTTAAGGCATCAGATGCTCACTCCACAAAGATAGGCAACATGACTCTGGAACTTGCTAGCTGCGATATCTTGGGCAAGTTACTTAACATCTTTAAGCCTCACCTGTAAAATGAGAATAATAGGAGTGCCTCTTGTTTTATAGGATTGTGTAAATTAAATGGAAAAATGCATGTAAAGAAAGTGCTTTATAACATTTGATAAACTCTCGATTTTTTCCTTGACTAATCATGACAAAGGTGAAAATGATTATGATAATAATGTCATGAAATGTCGAGAAATATCAAGATATCGAGGACTGGAAGAAGCCTTCTTTAGTGGGATCTTGATTTTTAGTTATGGAGCTTATTTCTGCCATTGCTGTGGAAAATTAATCAGTCTATTGATAGTGATATCCAATAACCTTCTTTCTCTACTAGAGGATAATTAGATCTGTCACCTGTTAATTATAACATTAGTTAAATATTTTGGAAGGTCAGTAGGGGTAAACCACTGAGAAAAGTACCTACTGCATTTCTTTGGCACATTCCTGTGTATTGCAGATGGTGATAGTCTGCATAAAATTTGTCATTTGTAGCATTAAATAGTGCTTTGAATCCTCTGAGCCTCTAACTAAAATGAAATTGAGAAGAATGACAGTACAAAGGACAAAGGAAATGAATGCATGCAGTAGCTCTTTTAAAAAATAATCTTCATGTTGTGCACAGGTGACATTATCAAACCAGGATATTATAGTAGATAAATACAAATTTCCAATACATACTATATCTTTCTTCTGTTCACCTTCATGCTCCTATCCCTTCCCTTCATGATGCTAGACAGCCCATAAGGCATAAGCAAAACTGCCTACTCTCAGAGTACACATACTCTGAGGATGTGTCACACGGCAGCTCTATTTTTGGAAGCCAGATAACATTGAGCTAATTCATCAAACCACTTATGGTAGCCATTCACGAACTGCCTACTCTCAGAGTACACATACTCTGAGGATGTGTCACACGGCAGCACTATTTTTGGAAGCCAGATAACATTGAGCTAATTCATCAAACCACTTATGGTAGCCATTCACAAAACCTTCCAAAGCCCCCATGTGTGCCCTAGACCCTGTGCTTCAGATAATAAAAGCAGTGCTTCAGAAATTGAGATATTTTTGGATATCAGCCTCTAATTAAAAAAAAAAACACAAATTAAAAAATGTAAAAAAAAACACACACACACAAATTAAAAAATGTAAAACAGGGTTATAAACTGTGGCATATTTTAAATGTTTGCATTTTAGAAAGTAATGCTTTAATTCATAAAAAAATGAGCTTATACATAGGATAATTATGGATCAAGTAAAAATAATTATAATGAAATTTAGGCAATATAAAAAAAAAAACACAAATTAAAAAATGTAAAACAGGGTTATAAACTGTGGCATATTTTAAATGTTTGCATTTTAGAAATTAATGCTTTAATTCATAAAAAAACGAGCTTATACATAGGATAATTATGGATCAAGTAAAAATAATTATAATGAAATTTAGGCAATAAGATGATTTGTATATCTTCTTTAAAGAAGTGTCTATTGAAATCTTTTGCCCATTTTAAAAATGAGTTATTTGTCTTTTTATTGCTGAGTTATAAGAGTTATTTATATATTCTTAATACAAGTGCCTTAACATATATATATAATTTGTCAATATGTCCTTCCATTCTGTGTGTGGTCTCTTCACTTTCTTGATAGTATCCATTAAACACAAAAATTGTTAATTTTGATGAAATCTAATTTATCTATTTTTTGTCATTATACCTTTAGTATCTTACCTAAGAGAACATTGTCTAACCCAATGTATGGAAGATTTCCACCTGCGATTTCTTCTAAGTGCTATACAGTTTTAACAAATATATCGAGGTGATCTGTTTTGAGATAAATTGCATTGTGATCTATTACATAACATTATGATCCATTATGAGATAAATTTTGTGTACGGTTTGAGGTTGGGTAAAAATTTGCTGTTTTGCTTGTTAATATCCTGTTGTCTCAGCACAATTTGTTGAAAAGATTATTCTTGCCCCATTTAATTGTCTTGGCACCCTTGTCAAATATCAATTGACCATAAATGTAAGGGCTTTTTTCTGGACTCTCAGTTGTATTCCATTAATTTACATGTCTACCCTTCTATCAGCAGCATATTGTCCTTATATTACTATAGCTGGGTAATAAGTTTGAAGTTAGAAGGTGTGAGTCATCCAACTCTTATCTGCATTTGAAAAATTGTTTGGTTATTCTGGCCCCTTGCATTTTTCATATGAAATTTAGGATAGCTTATCAATTACTGCCAAAGGCAGCTGGGATTTTGATACCACATGGCCAGGCTGAAAATTTTCCAAATCTTTACCCTCTGCTTTCCTTTTAAATTCCAACTTTGCATCATGCTTTTCCTCTATAATTCAGTGTAGGCTGTTACAAGTAGCCATGCAGCTTCCTGAATGCTTTGCTGCTTAAGAATTTCTTCTGCCAAATACTCTGGTTCAGCATTTTTAAATTCTATATTCCATAAAACTTTTGGACATGAGTAGAATGCACCCAAGTTCCTTGCCAGTTCATAGCAGGATGATCTTTGCCCCAGTTTTCAATAAGTCCATTCTCATTTACATCTGAGATCTTCTCAGAATGGCCTTTACTGTTCATAGTTCTATCAGCATTCCACTTACCCCCATTTAGTCAGTCTTCAAGAAGTTCCAAACTTTCCCTGGTTTTCTTGTCTTCTAAACTCCCACCAGCAGGTAGGCTTTTTGTAGACTGTTCCTTCAAATTCTTTCATCCTTTGCTTATTACCCAGTTCCAAAGCTGCTTCTACATTTTCAAATATCTGTTATGAGCAACACCCCTCTTCTCTGGTACCAATTTTCTGTATTAGTCCATTTATGTTTCTTATAACAAAATACCTGGAACTGGGTACTTTGTAAGAAAATGAAATTTATTGCTTATGGTTTCAGAGGTTGGGAAGTCCAAAGCCCAATTCAATACCATAATAGGATTTCTGACCCTCAGCAGTTAAAGTGGGAATTAAGCTTCCAATATATGACCTTTGGGGACACAATTCAATCAATCCACAGCACCACCCCAGCTGGATAGGGTACCCAGTCTGCTACTGCCTGCAGTGCATCTTCCACTGCTGCCACTACCAGTGGCCATACAAACCACTGCTGCTATCACTGTGCCAATCAGACTGGCTACAGGCAGGACTCACTGCTGCTACCATACATTGACACAAGAAGGGTTGCACACAGAGCTGCTAGAAAGAGGTAAGCCAGTACAAACCTGCACCCCAGTGGTTGCCCAAGCCATAGGGGCAATTACACTCATTGTGCAGTGCACACAACTACCTTGACCCAGGGAGAGACACACAGAGAGAACCTGGAGAACACAGAAACCCAGTGTAGCCAAATAGTGTACAGAAAAGAAAATTCCCAGCCACCACCAACCCATCCCCCAACAAAGAAAATCAAGGACCCAAGAGAAACTCTAGCTTATAAGAACAAGAAAAGAGAAACCTCAGCCAGGGTCACCCATTTAAACTGAGGAGATTCAGTATACCCAAGTGCACCCATCAGGGTCTTGGGACACTAACCAAGGAGCAAACAAGTCCACCTAGGGTCACCCACCCCAGCCAAAGAATGCCAAGGCACCCAGGCACTTTACACATGACCTTGAGAGCTTGCCCATGTCCTCAACATCCCAACATAGTGTCATTAACCCCAGGAATAAATCACTAGTGCCCCAGTACATACACAACTCTAAAATTAAATACAGCAGAAGTACCCACACAGAGATTACACTACTGACTCTAGCCAGAACCAATACTAAAATACCCTACTCAACAGTCAATATAAAACACATCTACAAGAGGAAGTTGCTTTTCTCAAAGCCCACTCCAGAGTAATAGAACATCCACTCTACTGGATGACAAGACATCAATGAATAGAGCCTAAGAATATGAAAAAACAAGGAAATATGACACTGCCAAAGGAATACAATAATTCTCAAGTACCAGACCCCATAGACCAGGAAACACTTGAAATGTTGTAAAAGAAATTCTGAGTAACAATCTTAAAGACACCTGGTTAGATACAAGAAGACTCAGATGACACAAAAAATGAGAAAAGCAATCTAGAACTTGAAGGAGGAAGTTGCAAAGGGATAAATACCACAAAAAAGAAAGTAGCAGAAGTCCTGAAACTGAAAGATTCATTCAATGAAATAAAAGCTACAATTGAGAGTATAAGCAGAATGTTAAGTCAAGCAGAAGAAAGAGTTTCTGATCTTAAAGCCAGTCTTTTTGAAATAACCCAAGCAGGAAAAAATAATTTAAAAAATGAAGAAAATCTAAGAGAGCTAGAAGACCCCCTTAAGTGCACAAATATTTAACTCATGGCTGTTCTGGAAGGGAAGGAGAAAGGAAAGGCATTGAAAAAATTCAGTGAAATAATAGCGGAAATACTTCCCAGGTATTGGTAGAGACATGGACTTCCAGATCTAAGAGGCTCAAATGTCCCTAAACAGATTCAGTACAGAAAGGTCCTCTCAAAGACACATTATAGTCAAACTGAAAAAATTCAAAGACAAAGAGAGAATCCTAAAAACAGCTATAGAAAAGTGCCAAGTCACCTATAAATGTGTCCCATCAGACTAACAGCAGACTTCTTAACAGAAACTCTACAGGTCAGCAGAGAATGAAATGATACATTCAAAGTACTAAAAGAAAAAATCTCCCAGCAAAGAATGCTATACCCAACAAGACTATCCTTCAAAAATGAAGGAGAAATAGTTTATTTCCAAGACAAACAAAAGCTACAGGAGTTTATCCCTACATGATCAGCTCTACAAGAAACCCTTAAAGGAATACTGCACCTGGAACTCAAAAAACAATAATCACTACCATGAATACACAAGAAAGACCACTGGGAGAGCAGACATGCAAACAAGAAAGAGAAAGAAACTATACCACACCATCTCAAACACCATGAATACACAAGAAAGAACACCACTGGGAGAGCAGACATGCAAACAAGAAAGAGAAAGAAACTATACCACACCATCTCAAAAAAACAACAAATACTGAAGACAAACAATAAAAGGGGAAGAAAGAAACAAAAGAAATTGTTCATTTCTAAATACACCATCCAAAAAGCAATTAAATGTCAGGAGTAAGACAATACCTTTCAATAACAACCCTAAGTGTAAATGGATTAAATTCCCCACTCAAAAGACACAGACTGACCAACTGGATTAAAGAGCAAGACCAAACTATATGCTGTCTACAAGAGACACCTCACCTGTAAAGACAACACCAAGTAATAGTGAAGGGATAGAAAAAGATATATCACACAAATGGAAACTAAAAACAAGTAGGAATAGCTATACAAAGAAGGCAATTATAAATGATAAAGGGATCTATTCAGCAAGAAAACATAACAATCATAAATACATATTCACCCAACACTGGAGTACCCAGATATACAAAGCAAACACTATTAGATCTAAAGAAAGAGATAGGCCCCAATATGGTAATAGTTGGGGACCTGAACACCCTTCTCTCAGCATTGGACAGATCATCTAGGTATCAAATCGATAGAGAAACATAGGATTTAAACTATAGTTTAGACCAACTGGATTTGGCAGATATCCACACAGAATATTTCATCCAACTACAGAATATACATTCTCCAAGTTAGACCACATGTTAGGTCACAAATCAAGTCTTAACAAATTTTTAAAAACTGAAATCATTTAAACTATCTTTTCAGATCACAATGGATTAAAACTAGAAATCGCTTATGAGTGAGGACATCCAGTATATCTAGTATATCTCTCTCTGTGCCTGGCTTGTTTCTCTTAAAATACTTTTCTCCAAGCTCATCTACATTGCTGCAAATAGCAGAATTTCGTTCTTTTTGTGGCTAAATCGTATTTCATTGTGTATGTATACCACATTTTCCTTATCCAGTCATCCATCAATGGACATTTAAGTTGGTTCCAACTCCTGGCTATTGTAAATAGAGCTGTGATGAACACAGGAATACAGGTAACCCTTTGACATGATGATTTCCATTCCTTGGGGTATATAGCCAGCAGTGGGATTTCTGGATTGTACAGTCGTTCTATCTGTAGTGGTATGAGAAAACTCCTTACTGCTTTCCATAACGGCTGCACTAATTTACAGTCCCACCTATGGTGTAGGAACATTCTCCTTTCTCCGCATCCTCACTAGCATTTGTTTTTCTGTCTTTTTTTATAGCTGCCAGTCTGCCTGCAGTGAGATAATATCTCAATGTGGTTTTGATTTACATTTCCCTGATGATTAGTGATGTTGAGTATTTTTTCATGTACCTGTTGGTCCTGTATGTCTTCCTTCGAGAAATGTCTATTCAGCCCTTTTGCCCATTTTTTAATTGGATTATTTGTTTTTTACTGTTAAGTTGTTTGAGTTTCTTGTATATTCTGGATATTAATCCCTTGTCAGATGTATAGCTTGCAAATATTTTCTCCTATTTTGTAGGTTGTTTTTTCACTGTGTTGTTTCCTTGGTTGTACAGAAGCTTTTTAGTTTGATATAATCCCTTTTTTTTTCTGTTGTTGCCTGTGCTTTGTGGGTCTTATTCATAAAGTCTTTGCCCAGTTCTACATCCTGAAGTGTTTTCCCTATGTCCTATTAAATCAGATTTACCTCTTCACATAGAGTGGGTCTCCTAAAATCTCGCTTGGCCCTTTATACGGAGTCTATCTCTTTAATCAAGCACTTGGCCCTTTATTTGGTGTTTATTTTAAATAACAAATATTTTGAAATCCTTTCTTTTTAGTAGTGCTCTGATCTGCTTTGATGCTTTTTTGGAATGTTCAGATTTAAGGTGGATTTAATTATTCCCCATTGTTGCTTCAACTCACCTTCAGACCCCTTGCTAGCATCATTCCTTTGTCTTCCCTTCAGTTTGCCTAGGACGACCTTCGCTTACCACAGCCTCTTGCCTGTAGTGACACCAGAGTGGGGCCCTGGCTCTGGGATTTGGTGAATTTTCTCTTTACACAGTTATTTTGTGGTTTTCGCTTTCTTCATCTTTAAGTGATACTGTGACTCTTGAAAGTTTTCTAGCTGTAAAGACACTTTCTTTTATTTGGAGAGGAAATTTTGGAATGATATTTACTAAACTACCACCATTGACTGCAGCCACCCAGAAATTCCTGATTACAAACTTTAAACAATGAAGGCATTAAAGGAACATTGGGGTATTTCACAGATTCAGAAAACTAGTCTGTGTGGTGGTCCTCATGCAACATCAAAACCATCTGTCTTTGTCTCTCATGTCTGCTTCTCTCTGTATTCTCAACCACCTTCTCTCCACCTCCTGACCAGGTTTTCTTACATGGCAAAACCACAACCACCTTCTGATAATTATCATTGTGATATCAATGTAATCAGACAATCGTTTTGTTCCCAGAAAGAAACCGGCCTAGAACTCTTCATTTTTCTCAGCCCCTAAAGCATGGAGAAGAGATTCATTGACATAAATTGTGTCATCACCCCACCATTAAAGAAAGGAAACTTTGCCAGTAGGGTAGGTTGTAATAAATGCTATCTATTTAGAGGTCATATTCTTATAAACCGAATGGTATTGGAGGGTGACATTTCAGAAAGGATTGCATTTTTACCCCACAAAAAGGAGGACTAAAAGTCATACAAAATAATTAAGTACCCATAACAACTACATATACAAAGGATGACCCTTCATCAAAGAGAAGGGAGTGCGCTTCCTGTAAAACCAGAAAAAGAAAGTATGCCTTTGATCCTGCAGTTCCGTTCTCAACTCGAATTTGAATAGCCCTTCTCCTACATTTTATTCTATTTAAATTCTGCTCACCCCACTATACTCAGTAGATTTCTCTCCTTTTAGAAGCTTTCACCACATACCACACCCAGGGCTGTCAATCTGTTCCCCCAGCTTCCATAACAATAATGATTTGCACATTGCATTCCTTAGTGATGCAATATGTTTGTTGCCCAATAATTGTTTTTGATGCAAAGTCCATCCATTCTAGATTATCGGCTTCTTTAAAATCCTATAAGATTTATTATTTAATATCACAGTTAGGAAAAAATATCTTTCTGGTGTCTTCAGCAATTTCTACCATGATCCTTGCTAAACTCTGGGTAAATTTCTGTTTGGGAACAGAGTTTGGGAAGACGTTTAGCATTGCTTATATGAAGCACACTAAACATCCCTACAGCAAGCAGAATAGTTCATTTCCAGGGTAACTGACTCTTTGCTGAGACAAAAGGGGGTTCCCAGTCTTTGAATAATATATTAAAGAATCATCTCATATACATGGTGTTTGTCATATACAAGACAATGTTCTGCTCATCCCAAAGCATTGTACTCAGGAATTATGATCACAGATTAAGGAGAACCATACCCTATTTCTTCTATTATCTATTTAGGACCCATCTCAGAAGAGAAAGTTACAAAGTGTTATTTGTTTTCCAGAAGACAAAGGAAGTTGTTTTCAACAGATTTTTTAATGCTGAGGTTTGTCAAATCAGGCCTTAAAAACAGCTAGCATACCAGCTCATTAATTTTGAGTAAAGTAACACAATCAATTTGAATTTGTAAAAGCACAGAATTATGAGGAATACTTATAAGATAGAATAACATGAATCTGATTAGCAAAATGTAACCAGAAATGCTCCACACAGCAAACATTTCTTAGCAAATTAACTATAAAGATTTGGCACTAGCCTATGTGTTGTTAGGATGTAAACAATGATCTCTGCATGACTGGAAATAGCTTGTTCTTTGAAATAAGTTAAATTCTCCCTTTTATGATAGAATAACATGAATCTGATTAGCAAAATGTAACCAGAAAATGCTCCACACAACAAACATTTCTTAGCAAATTAATTATAAAGATTTGGCACTAGCCTATGTGTTGTTAGGATATAAAAAATGATCTCTGCATGACTGGAAATAGCTTGTTCTTTGAAATAAGTTAAATTCTCCCTTTTATAGGCATATATACATTACTGCTTTCCTGAGTTTCATCATTTTTTTCTTGAATATGTGCAGTAGATTAAGGTGACATTCCTAGTTGATCCTTACACACCTTCATGAGGTAAGTAGAGCTACTTTCACAGGAAAAATAGTGAGGCTTAAAGGTATTTTGTGACTTCCCCGAGGACAGGGTATAAGGCTAGGAATCGATTGAATCAAGTTCCTTCTAATAACTCAGGTAAGCATTGACCAAATCCACTGAGTTTAAGTCAGTGAAGTCTGAATAAATAAGGCTACTTTTAAAAGAGATATATATTGATTACAAAGAAAAAACTCTCTCCTTGTTAATTCTTAAAGTTCTTAGGGACGTGGTACATGAAGTGTTGGGAAGTAGGGTAAAGGAGTCTCTCTCCCCTGATTTTGGCCAGGCTGGGCTTAAAGTCTACCATTTCTTATTTGTTGGCCTGTTGCAACTCAACAAGAATAATGTATATTAAAATAAATTAGTGATTTTTTTATATCTATCTATCAAGAGCAGAAAATTGAAACCAGGGAAATCTTTTGAAGTTACACTGAGCATCCTCCTTCCTTGCCCCTGTCAGTACCACTCTTGTACAGGAATGTTTATGAAGGAAATTAGAGTCATTCTTTGCATAAACCAGTATATTTTGCTGGTGGTTACGCAAGTCCAATTATCTTCTCTAACAATATGGTAAGATGAGGATATTGGATTATGTCTGTAGCCAATTAGAAATGTCATGGTTGAATACTCATTCTTGCAACATTATTTGAAATTATAAAATCCTAGTACTGAAAAATATTTCATGAATCTCTTACGTTTAGGAGTAAATAGAGGGTTTTTCTGTAAGAGTCAGAAATATGTGGGGCATAGAGTAATAGGAAGATATTTCCTTATTATCATTACCAATATTACTATGCATTATACAAACTAACATTATTGATGGAAGAGAATATGTTAAAATAAATGAAATATTGGGCTGAAAAATCAGCAGACCTGAGCCACTGCTTTATGCATCACAATATCGCTCATTTGCAAAGTGAAAATAATAATTCTGACATCATGAGGATCAAATAAGGTAATATACATGATGTTCTTTGAAAAGTATAAATCATAAGGTATAAATTATAAAGTTGGGTTAATACATGTTTCTTCTGAAATTAAATTCCATTACAAGTAAAAATTCATTTATATATTAGAAGTATAACCAAGGAAGAATTTATAAAAATAATATTTAAGAACCACACCTCACTAAAATTGTGCTAAAGATAAATAAATAGCCCTCTCACTCCCCTGTTAAAAATATTTTATAAATGGAAATGGAGTTTCTAATCAGACCAAGGAAAAGTTCAAGAGCTTATGCCAAAAAAAAGTAAATAGTCCCAGTAGTTGGTCAGATCACCAAAAGTAAAGGGGGTTCTTTAAGAAACTCATAGTCAGGTGCCAAAAACCAAGCAAGTGAGCAGTTCTGAGCACCAGGATGGAACAAGAAACTCCAGTTCTCAGTCTCTCATCATCAGCTACTACCCACTGTCGCCACAGTTCAGCCCTGGTTCAACGACGGTAGTAGTTAATACTCCTACCAACACTTCTGGTTTAGTATTATCATCCACCATTCAAAAATAAGAAAATCAAGGCTCAGTGAGATTATGTAATTTTCTCAAAGTCACATAGTATTTGATCTAAGTTCTGCCTGAGGTCTCCAAAGCCCATGTACCTTTTATTCTCTCACTCTAAACAAAGAAGTCAGATTGAAAACTCCTGGAGGAACCACACAGGGCAAGAGCCAGTGACAGATGAGCCTTCTCAATTCCCCAACTGGGAGACGTGCAAGAATTACACAATGGAGTCACTGAGCTGCTCATAACATCCACAGGACTGCTGTGAGGTAGGAGGGCTGGAGGCAGAGACATCTTGATGTTATCCCAGTAAAAAATTTTTGCATTTTGAGCTCTAGAATTATAAAATAATAAGACTGTTTTGTTTTAAACCACTACATATGTGGTAATTTGTTACAGTAGAAATAGGAAACTAATACATCATATTCAAATCATATTGTACCACTTAATGTATAACAGATATTCTTAACGGAGGATAAATTTGACCCCTGTGAGACAACTGGCAGGGTCTGGAGGACATTTTTTATTGACATAAATGGGGACAGTGGAGGTAGGGAGGATACTGCTGGAATCGACTGGGCTGAGGGTAGAAGTCAGAGATGCTGCTAAACAATGCATAATATAGCCCATAAAAATAAAACAGAATTACCAGGACCCGAAATGGAGCATCTCACTATCTAGTTTAGAAACTTATAATAGCATACTTTTATTTCTCCACTCCACACTTTATGCTATTGTGGTCATATTTTATTTATGCAAAAGTTATAAACTACAGAATACATTGCTGTGATTTGTATTTGAACATTTGATGAGCATTTTAATAGTTTTATTGAGCTATAATTCACATACCATACAATTCACTCATTTAAAGTATAAAATTCAGGCCGAGCCCGTGGCACACTCAGGAGAGTGCGGCGCTGGGAGCGCAGCAGCGCTCCAGCCACGGGTTCCGATCCTATATAGGGATGACTGTTCGCTCACGGCGCTCACTGGCTGAGCGCAGTGCGGCCGGTCTCAAAAAGGACAAAATAAAATAAAAAATAAAGTATAAAATTCAATGAATTTTAATATGCTCACAGACTTTTGCAGCCATCATCACAGTCAATATTAAAACATTTTCTCACCCCCCCTAAAAATCCTCTATTAGCAGTCACTCACAAACTCCTTCCCATATCTCTCCCTCCCAAAATCTATGCAACTATGAGTCTACTTTCTGTCTTACAGAATACCTATTTTGGCCATTTTCTATAAATGTAATCATGCAATGTATGTTTTTTTGTGACTAGCTTCTTTCATTTAGTTTAACATTTTTAAGGTTCATCCATATTGTCACAGTGATTTTTTAATTTTTATTGCCAAATATTAATCCATTGAATGCATAAATTACACTTTATTTATCAATATATCATTAGTAGACATTTGGGCTTTTTCCACTTTTGGCTATTATGAGTGATA
>NW_007728915.1:189041-190378 GCF_000696425.1 Galeopterus variegatus
TCCATATTGTCACAGTGATTTTTTAATTTTTATTGCCAAATATTAATCCATTGAATGCATAAATTACACTTTATTTATCAATATATCATTAGTAGACATTTGGGCTTTTTCCACTTTTGGCTATTATGAGTGATACTGCTGTGAAAAATAATTCTTATTGGTATGTACATAGGAGTGGATTTACTGGGTCATATGGTAACTGTGTGACATTTTGAAGAACTGCCGAACTAATTTGCAAATTGTATCATTTTACACTCTCACCAACAATGTACAAGGGTTCCAATGTCTCCACATTCTAACTGATGTTTGTTAATATCTTTGTTTTTTATTATAATTACACTAGTGGGTATAAAGTGGCAGCTAATTGTGGTTTTCATTTGCATTTCTCAAATGGCTACTATTATGAGAATCTTTTAATGTGCTTATTGGCCATTTGTGTATCTTTTTTGGAAAAATGTTTATATTCTTTGTCCATTTTAAATTGAGTTATATGTCTTCAATTTTAAATTGTAAGAGTTCTTTATGTATTCTGAATACAAGTCCCTTATCTGATATTTAGTTTGTAAATATTTTCTCCCATTCTGTAGTTTGTGTTTTCACATTCTTAATGGTTTCTTCTGAATTTAGATAAAGTACAAATTATTTTTTCTTCTTTCTCTTTTGCTTTTGTTTCAAACCATTGCCTCATCCAAGGTCACAAAAATTTACTCCTGTTTTTGTTGTTGTTTTATTTTTTTACATTTAAGTCTATGATTCATTTTAGACTAAGCTTTGTGATGGTGTGAAGTAGAAGCCCAACATCGTTGTTTTGCACCTAGGGATTCAGTTGTCTCAGGCTAACTTGTTGAAAAGACTATTCTTTTTTCCAGTGAAGTCCACATACAGCTTTACAATCTCCTTTCACAGAAGAAGAAAAATTCTAAGCAAATGTCTCCACCCTTCCTATTATTGAGGATGGTGCTTTAAAGACAAACCAGTGAATGTTGAATGAAAAGGTTTTTTAAATTTTCTTTCTTCACTTAAATCTTTTAATTTTAATTTCTTTCTTCAGTAGTTCTCTCCCTTTAAACTACTGACCCTGATCAAATTAAGGAAAGGAAAAAGTGAAAGTTCTCCTGTATCATTGACAAAAAGTGCCAACTGATGATTTATTCAAGCAATGCCACCTTTATTTCTAAAGGCCACAAGTGCCAACAAACTCATTTGCGGCCTCTGTGATACTGACTTGATGCTGAAGTCTAAACAGCTGCTCAGATTTCTTTGCCTTATACTCTGACTCAGTGCCACTTTCCTATGAGGTTTATTACACAAAGCATAAATAGGAATTCTGAATCTAC
>NW_007728915.1:191185-192969 GCF_000696425.1 Galeopterus variegatus
CTCAGTGCCACTTTCCTATGAGGTTTATTACACAAAGCATAAATAGGAATTCTGAATCTACACTGTGGTAAGAATGTCATATCCACTGGGAAAAAATGTGCATCTTTTCTAATTCTTAATAAAGCTGATGCATAAGGGAAACAGGAGCATCCCAGATGATGTCAACAAAGAAAACTCAATAGTCCATTTTTCCATAGAGCCATTAACCTCCTACCTTTTTAAATCAAATCATTTCCCTTGTAATAAGTACCATAACTCTTCACTTAGTTATAGCTCACTGTCTTCATTTGGATTCCCCTAGGAAGTAGATCTTGAGACAAAGATCCAAGTGCAGGTAGTTTATTTGTTGGGGAGAAGGGGGTGATCTCAGGAAACACACAGAGGGAAATAAGGCAGCTAGGCAGTAAAGTACAGGGAGCCAATAGAAGTTAGTTATCAAGCAAGTTAGCATTGTAGATGACTGGAGTATAATCACACTAGGAAAGTCTGGGAATCAGTGGGGAATATACACCTCAGAATCATCCCACATGGAAGTGGGGAGGAAACTGGCATACTCATTCACCAATTCTATCAACCACTGAGTGAGGGCCTTCCCCCACCCCAGGAGAGATCATTTTCCAGCACATCTGACCTGTTCAGTCCACAGGCAGAGCAGGTTCTGGTGGTCAAAGACACAGGTAGAGGCAGTGTTTTAGTCAGTGTTCTTTAGAGAAACAGAAACAATAAGATATGTGTACATAGATACAAGAGGAGATTTAGTACAGAAATTGGCTCACATGATTGTGGAGGGTGAGAAGTCCCACAATCTGCTGTCTGCAAGCTGGAGAACTAAGAAAGCCACTGGATCACACAGGAGGTGGGAGGTGAAGAGGGTTTGATATAAGTTCTGTCCTGGTCTGAGTCTGAAAACCTGAGAACTTGGAGTGCCTTTGTCTGAGAGCAGGAGAACATGAATGTCTCAGCTCAAGCAGAGAGAGTGAATTCACCCTTCCTCCAACTTTTTGTTGTATTTGGACCCTCAACAGATTGGATAATGCCCACCCACACTGGGGACTTCTATCTGCTTTACTCAGTTCACCAATTCAAATGCTAATCTCTTCCAAAAACACCTTCACAGATATAATGTTTACTAGCTATCTAGGCATCCCTTAGCCCAATCAAGTGGACACAAAATTCACCATCACAGGCAAGTGTGGGAGTTGGAAGGTGGGCCAGCATGCAGTGAAAATATAAGGAGCAAAGGGATGTAGTCAGTGCATCAACAGTGTCTTCTACGATTACTTAAGTGTCACCTTTCTAGAACAGATCTAGACCAAAATGCTAGCTAAATAAGATGTCCTTGAGTACTCAAAGTTCCCTTTCTTTTGGAAGAGGTCACAAACTCCCACTTGCACATATTTGCTGACTCCTTGGAGAGGCTTCAAACCTACACACGGTTTTAATAACATATGGCAGCTGGTTCCCTAATTCACTATAGCTTTCATATTAGAAGCAGCAGATGCCTCCTATTGGCAGACATATGCTGAAAACTAAATAAATGATGGTGGAGTACTAACAGATGACAGTGAAGACAGAGCCTGAAAAATTATAAAAAAAACAGATACAAGAAAGCAAAGACACATATCGTTAGGATAGAGAACAAATAGACTTTTACTTTTATCCTTAAAGTCGTATTAAGTTCCAGTATAATAAATAATGATCATAATAGGAATTCATTAATCCAACAGTTACTGAGCATAGTAGTACGTTATTTGCATTGTTGTAAATGCAGAGGGATACATAAT
>NW_007728915.1:193259-200789 GCF_000696425.1 Galeopterus variegatus
CAAAGACACATATCGTTAGGATAGAGAACAAATAGACTTTTACTTTTATCCTTAAAGTCGTATTAAGTTCCAGTATAATAAATAATGATCATAATAGGAATTCATTAATCCAACAGTTACTGAGCATAGTAGTACGTTATTTGCATTGTTGTAAATGCAGAGGGATAAATAATATCACCTTCAAAGTCACAGCCATTATGAGATCATACTCCTGAAGTGAAGGCTGATTTTTTTTTTCCTTCAAATGCATATTTATAGTGGTTATGTTTAAAAAGATGGGAAGTAAAATTCATCTTAGAAAAGATAGAGTCAAAATAGAACCTTTTTTTTTTAATTTGGAGGAAATAAATATGGGCGTGGTGCTCCAAAAATAAAGAAAACTTTGTTATGCAGAAGCATTCCTTCCCCAGGAGTGACCCATAACTGGACTTTCACTGTAAATACCTTAAACTTTCTCCCTTTCCTCCTGCTTGCCTTCTGTGTGAAAGGGAAGAAAAGCATGTATGGTTTGGGGGTGTTATATTAGTTCTAATACTAATTTTGTAATTTTTTCTTTCCTCTGCCTAGTCTTGTATTCACCACATTGCTGTCAGTAAACAGCAATTAAAGTTCTCTTTATTTTTGGAGCACCATGCCCGCATTTATTTCCTCCAAATTTAAAAAAAAAAAGGTTCTATTTTGACTCTATCTTTGCTGTTAGTAAACAGCAATGTGCTAAATACAGGACTAAGTTGTCCTCCAAAGGGACAACTTATTCTTGGAAATTTTTATATAATGGTGTTAAAAGGTGTGGTGTAATCCTGCCGATGACGCCAATTGTAGAGCTAAGGCTAGGGTCTGGAGCTCACAGACACCTCGAGCCCATTCACAAACCCTTCACACGCAGGTCCATGAGCTAGGTAACCGGCAAAAAGGTCCTTGGAGCCTTGGTTGAAGTAGGAATAGTCTTTATTCAGCACACACAACACTATGAGCCAAGCAGTCTACGGAGAAACTCAGAAACTCAACTGCTACCAGCAAAGTCCAAAGAGAAACTGAGCAGCTGCCAGCAGAGTAAACATGCTCTATTTTTACATGTGGGCTCTCTGCTGGCGAGCCTGCTTCAAACTGCAGAACACACAAAAGAAATTAACTAGAAAGATACATGGGTGCACATGCACACTAACTACACCCACACAACTTGTTTACAAGAAATGTGCTGCTTGACCCCCCAGCCAGACCTGAGCCAAGGGAGCCTGACTAAATTATTCTATTTTCCCCACAAAAGGACAAATGGAGAGTGGCACACTGCAGAGAGCTTTGGCGTCCAGAAGAGCCATGATTGAACCTTAGCTCAAGTATCTTGCAACCGTGCAATCTCAAACAACTAATTCTCTCTGATCCTCAGTCTCTATGGCTGTATAATGAACTTTTTAATAATATTAGCTTTGCAGAATTAGGAAATCAGATTGAGATATTAAATGAAAAATGCCTACTTTAGCAGTTCCTGGCATGCTGATAGCAGGAACTCAATAAATAGTAGTTTCCTCCTATTCGTATGAGTATTCAGTGTCCAAACAGAGGCAGATTTGTGTGGATCCATCCATATATTTAAGCCTGCATGTGTCTAGTGGTGACTGCCCTTGACTGAGTTTGCATATATACTGTGTTAATTAACGAGGTTTATCTGGAAGTAGCTACCAGCATGGAGATTTCCCCTCCGTAACTCTAGTCCTGTTGCACATATTAATTCTACTCAGCTCACTGAGCTGGACCTCCCAAAGCTTAGTGATGCGCTTGCTTCAAAAACAGGTGTAGTATTTTGCTGATAGAATCTACCCACAATTCACTTTGCTGTTTTCCGAGTGCTCTTTGTAAAAGTGCCAAGAACTCTAATGACCCAGAAATTGGAAACATCTATTGAGCTTCTGGAATCACTAACAACCACATACAATCACATACAAGGAAGGAGAGACAGCTAAAGAAGACTGAACCCATTCTGGACCCACTCCAGATGTTTAAGTAAAACCAGTTTCTTACATCGCAGGTCACATCTGCTTAACTACCTGTAATCAGAGACTGTTGAGGTTCACAGAGAAATTAAAAAGTAGCAGATAAAAAACCAAAGGGAATTTAACAATTCCATACCAGAGAAGAACAGAATGCCTTGTAGTAACATGATGGCAAGTGAAATTTCAGGTTAATGATATTGTACTTTACAATATAATGAGATAGCACCAGGCTAGAATAAAATGTATTGTAGGATATAGATGTATATAATAATAGTTATAGTTTATAAATAATTTTAACACTGATTACAAAAAGACTGCCTTGTTTTAATATTACCTTCTCATTAAGGTATAAGTGGCTTGCTACCTGGTTCTTGCCTGATCTGGTACCAAATAAAAATATTTTTCTGAGCTATAACACTTGTAGATGAATGCCTGATGGAGTTTGTATGTATTGTCCTCCCAGAACTCATGTGGAAATCTGATCCCCAATGTGGCAGTGTTGGAAGCTGTTTGAGTCATAGGGGCAGATCCCTCATGAATGGATTCATGCTCTCCTGGGGGAGGGGGGATTAATGAGTGAGTTCTTGCTCTATTAGTTCCCACAAGAGCTGGTTGTTTAAAAGACCCTGGCACCTCCTCTCTCTCTCTTGCTTCCTCTCACCATGTGATTGGCTTGTACCCACCAGCTGCCTGCTGCTTTCTGCCATGAGTAGAAGCAGCCTGAGGTCCATGCCAGATGCAGCTGTCCCAGAATCATAAACCAAATAAACCTCTGTTCTTTGTAAATTTCCCAGTCTCAGGTGTTCTGTTATAGCAACACAAAATGAACTAATACATCATGCAAACTTTCTGTATGAATATTCTCTTTAGATGCATATCCATGAACAAAAACAGACTACCACAAATTGGGTAAACCTGTGCCCTCTTAGCTTGCAAACTGTCAATTCTGACTAGAACTCTCCCCCTGAAATTGTTTCCAGTTGTTTCCAAAGTAAGAAAACTTTTAAGCTCTCCAATATCACCTTTCATCTATTCCATGCTGCACCAACTGTGACCTTGGCTTCATCTCTGTGACATCCTCCTACCTTATTTAGCCTGGGTCAGGTGTCCTTTGTCTGGGCTACTGTGGGCAATTCTATCCTAGCACTGTGCAGACCACATTCTAAGCATCCATCCATGGACCTGTTTGTGCTGGTCCTGAGGAGAGAAGCATGAGCCCTTTGGTGCTCCCAAATCACATACTTTTTCTAGTATTGAATTAGAACCTAGTTGTATACAAAGAAAATGAAAGGCCCACCATCCCTGCTTAAAGGCTTCCATTTAGAGAGAAATGATAACATACAAACTACGTATGTAAGACACAAGACTTTAGCTTTCAATAATGTTAAAAGAAACAATTCTAGAAGGTGAATAAAAGGACAGCAACTAATTGATTGGCAAATAATAGGAAAGATCATGGTGGTGGCATTTTTTTGCCCTTGGACTCATAAGAACAGACTCCTCCTGCCAGGGTGTAAGGAAAATGGAGTTAGTTTAGTCAGACCCCCCTCACCTCATATCCAGCTGTGTATGATTCAGCATATCCATTGTAAACAAGTTACATAAGAGTAGTGCTAGTGTGCATGTTTGCCCATGTACCACTTGACTCATTGCCACTATTGTGTACTTTGGTATATTAGACAGTGGCTTTTAACCACTGGCAGTGGAGCTCATATCTGAAATAAAGCACGTCAACTTTGCTGGCAGCTGCCTGATTTTTCTTTCACTTACCTGACTCACGACCTGCACAAGACAGTGTAGAGGGATCTGTGATCCAGCCCAACACAGGGAGTTCTCATGTGTGTCTCTGTTGACATACATTAAGGGACATCATTTCAAAATACCATGCAACAAAGAAAGAAAACCTATCATGCTTGAAGAACAAACAGCCTTATCTCTGCTAAGGAAAAACAAAAAAATTTTAAAACATAAATAAACCCTGGACTGAGGAGAGAAGAGGGTAGTGTGAGGAGAGTTGTAGAGGAGGGGAGTTGCATTCGTACCCATGGTGGATTGTGACTAGAAGAAGCCCTCTATCAAATGAAGTTTATGTCGCGAAGCAGAGTAAATGGGCTGGGTGTAAATGAATCAAAGAAAGTGCACAGGTGTCAGTGCACTACCCTGTACCCGTGAGTGAATAGTAGGCAGGCTCAACTGCAGATCAGGCCAGCTAAACGGATTAGGTTCTCAGTAGACCCAATAACAACAGCTCTCTGTCCTAGCTGTGTTCTGAAAAAAAGAGTAAGACCAATGGAGTTCACAATACTACCTTTATTATGATACAGTCAAAACTGGGAGACATAGCTTAGTATAAAAGCAAATAGGTTTAAACAAAAGAAAATGAATAGGCCAGCCAAATGAACCCCAGAATAATAAAGACTTATCAATGCACTCAGAGGCACTGGGCCAGTGCAGGCCACATTAGGGCAGGAGGTAGAGGAAATAGCCAATCCCGAAAGGACAGCAGAGAATATCTCCTCCCTGCAGGTGGTCACCTCCTGAGAGGAAAAGCAAAGCAGGCCCAGCACATTATTTGCAAATTTACCAATCCAATAAGTCATCCCAAGGTGGGGCTCATAAATATTCCTTTTTAACAAGCATCCCCCCATCCCATTCCATCCTCCTCATCTCCCCACTCCAGCCCTTTGAAGAGAAATGCACCTACTCCATACAGCCTATCTGCAAGGTTCTATGGTATGGCCTAGCAAGGTAATGGAAGAAACTCTGTCAAGTTTTGTATAATTATTTTTCATTACTAATTCAATGCAATTATTTGCTAAATTGTTATTTTGTTTTTATTTTACTTTTCTAAATAAATACATATTTTTGAAAGAAATTCTCTTGATTCAATTGGTCCAAAGAAAGTCTAAAGATCATCTTCAACGAAGCATGTACTTCATGACTTCTCAAGTGTGCTGAAGAGCACTTTGTTAAAGGGCTCCCCATGCTGCGGTTGTGAGAGAGAGCCATTGCACTCCACTGATAACCTTCTCCCAAGAGCTCTTCACCCCAGCAGAAATGGCATACAACGGCCTTGGACCCTGGCATTCAGATAAATCTCGTCCCAGTTTTCTTGGCTAAGTGCCCATTGAAACAATCACATCTTGCTATTCCCCAAGTGCTTAAAGTACTCTTTCAAATAAAAGACCAACATCAGGTAATTAAACTCCATCCTTCCTCTTTCATGCTGAGCCACACATAGACATTAAGTCTGCACAGGGTTGGAGGACATGTGTTCGATAAGGAAGCCACAGGCCATGGTAGCTGCCTGTTTTTCTCTTGCAAAGTTTTCACAGAGTTTTGTTTTGTTTTGTTTTTTTCTTTCTTCCTTTTTTTTTTTATTTGTTTGCTTGCACTTAAGAGGTCAATGTGACCTAATTGTGACAGTACAGTTGGTCTGCACTAACAGCCTTAAGAATCAATAGATATTTCAGGCACAACTGTTTTAATTAACAAGATATTTTATTAAATTAGGGTGGTGGGTGATGGAGATCTCTTCAGATCTTATCAAGTATAAATGAACTATTTCTTGAAAAAAAATTAGAATGTTTTTCAGCCAGGCTGCCTGCTCTGCAGCATCAGCTTTTATGCATTAGGGGCATTAGTGACCAAAGTTCCTGTCTAATGCAATCACTGTTCCCTGGGCTCGACCTGCCTCACTGAGGACAGCTCCCCACAGGATAGGTCCTGACCTTGAGGAAGTCCCTAGGGAAATTCCTTCTGGTATGGTGGCTCTATATGCGGAGGGGAAAACTAGAGCAGGGCAAAGATCACATTTCACTGACTGGAAGATGGGAACTATTTGTGTGTTCCGAACAGACAAATATTTATTCATTTCAGATCAACTTCATGTTTACTAATTTACCTAATAACAGCAGTAATAACATTACAGTAGCACAACTTGTGAGGACATACTATCGACCAGACTTTGTGCTAAGTCCCCCATTCAACACTCGCAACCACCTTGTAAGACAGATTATATTACTAACACTATTTTTTACAGGGAATGAGAAAAATGAAGCTCGACATGTTAAAATTATTTGCCCAAAGCTATGTGGTTAATGATTGGTATTACTAGAATTAAAGTCCAGGTTTGTAAGATACTGAAGTCCATGGGCTGACCCACCATGTGATAGGCATCCAGTACTCTGATCAACCAACTCAGTTTCATGGAGAACAGGGAATCCTGATCATCTGAGTTATTTGTTAAGCACAAGCAAAATGAGCCCCTATTTGTTGGTAAGATTTGGGGACATTAAACTTTACTTGTTCAAAAACTTACCCACTGCCGGACACGGAAAAAGACAAAAAAAAAACAAAAAACTTACCCACATGTCTGCATGGGACAAAGATTCTTTTCAGTCATCAGTGAAAGAATCTTTAAAATTCAAATTATTTCACATATGGGGGAATGGGAGTAGGAAGAGAAATTTATCAATAGAGACAAAACAGTCCTTTGGACTATTTTCAGGCATCTTGTTGGGCTGGGAAGATGGAAGTAAGATGAAGGACAGGATAGTAGGAGAGATAGTCCAGGATTCATGTTCCTTAAGGAGATGTCAAAATGATAATGGAAGAATTCATGGGTGCTTTTTTTTTTTCTTTTTTCTTTTTTTCTAGGCGTAAAAAAGTTCCTTTAGAAAAACTTGAATATTTTTCATAGTTGACCAAAGGAAAAAAGTATTTTTGCATTAAGTCATTTAGTAGACAGAAGAGTGGATTGAAATAATAAAATGATCATAAGAACACTTGGGTTTTGTAATTTTATACAGCACATTAATGTTTATTATCTTATTCAATCCTCACAACAGCCATGTGATAAAGTAGGATGAAGATTATTAACCTTATTCTAAAGGTGAATAAATTATTTTAAAAATTGAGACTGAAAAACTAAATAATTAGCCTAAGGTCACATGGTTAGCAATTAGCAGAGCCAGCACCAATCCCCGGTCTTCAGCATCCCCAGATGTTCAGGTGCAACTCAACAAAAATGAAGAGTCATGATTCCAGACAGCAAGTTAGTGGAGAAAGCTGTGAACACAGATATCGTTCTGCCTGGACTATTTCCTGTTCTTCCCCAAATCATGTGCTTTAGAATAAGAGAAATCCACATGTGTCTGTGCATCTGTTGGTCCTAAAAGCTATTTCTCAGACATGTCCCATGACTAATTGGGGCTAGGGACATACCAGCTTATGGTCAAAGCCATTCTCATATTCCATGTTATCATCTTGGCGGGCACAGAAGAGAGAGTTCTGAGTGTGTTCCTGCCCACCTTGTGGGGAAGGTAGCAGAGTTGGGAGGAGATAATGAAGGATTTTTCCTTGTTTAAACCAGTTAACAACAATAAAAAGATGTTTTAGAGTTATCCTTTAGTTTAAAGAGGTTAATAAGGCAGGGCTTATATATGGGGAGGGGAAGATGCTAGTTCTTCTCACTGTTCAGTGCAGCAAAGCGAAATGTGTGCTTTTTTTTTTTTTTTTTTTTTGTTTTTTTTGTTTT
>NW_007728915.1:201789-229737 GCF_000696425.1 Galeopterus variegatus
TTTTTTTTTTTTTTTTTTTTTTTTGGTTTATTTGGTTTCAGATGTTTGGTTCTTGTGCAGTTTCCTTAAACAAAGTTATTACCAGGACAACCTGGATCATATAATCATATTCCCAGCTGCTATCATCACCAATTCAGAATAAACATATTAGAAGGATGATGGTTCTTATCACTGAGAACTTTTCATCTTCAGGGGTCTAGATGTCAGAAAAAATAGCCCTAAATTTTTTTATCTTTGGAAAGTAGATATTAGAGTTCAGCATAAGGAAAAAAAATATAGCTAGAGCTTATTTTTGATGAGACTGAAAGCTGAAGGCAAGTGTAGGTGCAGAAAGGCCATAGTTATAATGAACTTTATTTGTGCTTCCAACTGATATGTGTTTAGAACACACCAGAGATAAGTGTTACATGGTTCCTTCTCACAACAGGTTCAAAGTCTAGTTGAAGAGACAAGGCTTACATGTACACTATATACAGGGCAACAGAAAGGTGGTTTCTCATGAGGAGGACAGTCAGCATTAGGTATCAACTGGCCAGTCTTCAGTCACATACAAGTGTAATGTGGTGCGTATGAGTGTAAGCTCCAGAGTCAGACACACTAGGACACACTGTAGACACTGTGCCACCTTGGCTAGTATAGTTGATCTCACTGAAACTGCATATTATTATCTGTAAAATGGGTACAATAATATTGCTTGCTATATAAGATTTCCATGAAGATTAAATGAGATTATGTAGGAAAAAAAGAACAATGCCTGATGTCTTGTAAATTCTCATAAATGTTAGCTAATAGTTGTAGTACTAGTAGTAATAGTAGCAGTAGTAGTACTAACAAGCAAAATTTCTTAGGAAAAAGATAAAAAATGGGTATGATTAGATGGGGGCTCAGGAATATGTATGGGAAACAGCATGTCAAGGACGGACAAATCAGAGCTGAGAGGATCACTTGAAATTGTATGACCAATCCAACAGGCTCATCAGAAGGAAGAGTGAGGCCCAAGGGATCTAGCACCAAGGGAGCAGATAAGGGAAGAGGTTTGATGCAGAAAGTGAGAACTAGACATGGAATAAATTCAGTGCTGAAATGCAAGAGCTGAAGCCTGTCCGTTATCTAGGTTTCCAGCCACTGCACCCTGCAAAGAGTTTGGTATATACCACACGACCATATTACTATCCACCCTCTCCTGACCCATCTCCAGCTGATTAGACCATTGGTAGCATCCAGCTCAAAATCCAAAACACTTTTTCTGGAAATTTGAACTGCACGAAATTCTAATTTCAGATGGTAGAACTGACAGATCCATGAAAGTGGAGGTTACAAGCCCACATGCACAACATTGTTATGAAGAAATAAAGTCCCAGAGGATGAAGATCAGGAGCAAATTAACAGAGCAAATATGCAGAGAGGCTCAGAGAGATCACAAGAAAGAGAGTTGACACTGAGAGAACATCTCAGAGCTGTCCTTCCAGAGGTTCAGTTCTTGATATTCCTGAGACCCAGAGCTCAGCTCTTCCTAGACTCTAATGAAGCCTCTTTGGAGCTTTTCCATGACTCTCCTGTCCACCTCCCCTGCTTTTTTGTTTTTTGTACTTGTTTTTCTTCCTGGCCAAATAGATCAGAAACTCTACAGTAATTCTAAAAGCAATGATTTGAAGGAACCAACTAAGCAAAGTTTTAATTTTCTTAAGTTTTACACTGCTGATGCTTTGGGATTATTCAGGAAAACCATAAGCAAAAGCATCCTCAAGAACCTAGCAGCATCACAGGTAAACCACCTGGTATCTAATGTGGCTAATGGAAGACAAGGCTCCTCTCCATAGAAAAGCGTCTCCGTGATGCATTGCAAACCTCACAGCTGAGAAATAAGCCAAGGCTTTGTACTTTCACAGACCAGGATTTGAAATGAGTCTTCCATTTACTGATTATCTGACCTTGGATGAGTTTTATCACCTCTATAAGAGTCTTATTTTCTACATCTGTAAATTGGAGGTAATAATATCTACCTTGTACAAGTTCTGCACAAATTAAATGTGATACTGCATTAAATCTTCAGAATGTGGGCCACAGTAGCAGTCCTGCTGAAAACCCATACTGCCTTTATGGGAAAAAGAAAACTACTTTTTCTTCTGAGAAAACAACTAGCAAGTTGAGTGGGGGTCTCTTAAGAGCAGTACATAACAACCCTTCTTAATAGTCATTAAGTGTTAATTAAGTTGTCATTGCAGATAATTTATGTTCAAGTTCATTTCTTTCAGAAAAGCAGCATAGCTTAATATAAAAACTTGTAATTTATAGAATTTATCCTTGCAGATGGTTTATAACTAGCCCAGTGGTTGGGATGAAAGAAAAGTGTCATCAGATTTCAGCCCGATGGGAAAATCAATGCAGTCCCGAGTGCTGTCAATAGTGCCATTACATCAATTACATCATGATAGAAAGCAGTTTAAATTTACTTAATGCAGATTAATTTTACCTTGATGCCTGATTATATGTCACCCTAAACACTGAATCAGAGCAAGCTGACATGAAAATAAAACATATCCATCTTCCCATGTCTCAGTTAGCTGCCTAGGAACCGTTGATCTATCTATAACACAGAGTGCATAATTCAAAATGACAAAGAAAAAAGAAGCTTGCATAATTTTGCACACATGGAAGGTAAAGATTGCTGACAGATTTATGTGTTATAACCTGCTGAAGACTGTGCGGAAACATTTCACTCATTCCTCTTTGCAGACAGGCAAATTCTTTCATCTTCAGGACCTTTGGATAAATTTTCTCCAGGAGCTGATGGACTTTAAATCTGTCAAACAGGGACCTATTAAATCTGACTCGATGCTATAAAGGGTAGCAGCCTGAGGCCCTGAGTTGTAGCAGCTCTAAAGATGACACACACCTCCTCATGTGACATTTTATGGTAGAGGACAGCAAAGCTATTAGGAGTCCACCTTCCAAATTAGAAATGGAAGGAGCGTTTGCAATCCTTGCCCCTCTTGGACACCAACCCTAGGCTGCTGTGGCAACTGCCCAGCTGAACTGCGTTTCATTTCACTTTTCAATGATCAGAGGTGGGAGGATGAAAGAATTCAGAATCATGCATTTCTGTCATCTCCAGAACAAGAGAACTGTGAGTGTCTCAAGGGAACACTAAGAACTGGTCAAAGAATACCACCCAAAAGACTAGGAAGATGTATTTTTGTTCTCAGATTTAACAGCTCCCTAGTCTGGGTGTGAAACATTATGAAGGCATCAGATTTGGGAGCACTTTGACCTAACACACTTCCTTGTGAGATTAAGCCATTAAAAATTCAAGAATAGTAATGTTTATGCAAACAGAGTTCTCTGCAGCTGGTATTCCATCTGTCTGCCTCCAGAAAGTGGTGTTTAGGCATCAGAACCTAATGAAGGAAGAGGAATGAGGTTTCTAGCTGGGAGTTTGAACTGTGCCTAGCAACAGGACTGCCACACAATAGCGTTTAGTGAAAGGGCCATCTCATCTCATTTATCCAGGATTCTCTATGCTTCTGACTGAGGGGCTTCTCCTTAGCATGGAGGACGAAAGAATATTAACTCTATCCAAAGAAGAGCTGTGCCTGAGGATTCTCAGGGTCTATTGGAGGCTAGTTTTCTGGTTTACCAGAAGCAGATAATAAGATGGAGTTTAGTATGCTGGATATCTATTAGGGAGCAATACCTGCAGAAGAGTGTCAAAGGAAACAGGATTGGTCAGAGGAAGAAGTCTAACTTGAAGCGGGCCTACAAGGCCTTGGCCAACCCCACTGGAAGTGCTGGAGTACATATGGCCTGTCTGAATTGTCCTGTGTTGTGCCAGAATGGCTGGGTTTTTATAGCCCTGCTTTAATCAGTTACTCAATATAGGCCATCCCAGGAAGCTCATGCCCGTGGAGGAGGTGGCTCTCTGCAGTGAAGCAATTCCTGAAGTTGCTGAAAGTTAAAGGCTATTTGCTGGCAGTTGGGGCAACAAGACCTCCCTAGAAAGAGTCAACTTCTTCCCATTAGACTCCAGCAAGACAGACCTCCCTTGGTTGAGCTATTAATCTTCTCTGGAGCTTAGCCGCTCTGACTCAGGACCTGGTGCTCAGCCTCCTGTGCCTTCCTACTGTTGGGAATGAGAGCTCTTTTATGCTACCAAGGATGCCTTCCCTTCTAGCCCCTACTCTTCTATCTCAATTTCCCATTAGTCTTCTGGGACTTTTGCATAATAGCATCTCCTTCCTCAAATCCTGGCCTACAGGCTATTGGGGGGTAGGTGCTACCAATTGAAATCTATTATTTCAGTGTTCTCTAATCTCATTGCTATCAGTAAGCCTACTTCTATCCTACTACCACTGTAGCTTCCAGAGTAGGGCTAGCCCTACCACTGTTAGTGACTCCCTGGCCCTAATGGCTTTGGTAGTCAGTGTATCCTCTGTGCATACCCAAGGGACATGACCATCTGTTAGGTATTCTGGTCTTCCATAGTGCATATAATCCAGCATGTCCATTTCCCTGAGCTCTTTGATCCCTCCCTCCACCATCTGCCATGGCAACTCTAGCATTTCAACTTCACTTGTCCATACTTCTAAGAGCCATCCTAATAGTGCCTTTGCACCATTTCCTTTGGCAGGTTGTTGCATCTGTATCTTGGGAAAGCACTCCCAAATCAATTATCTCTTCTATATCCATTCTTACATTCAGGTTCCCTTAAACGTCCATACCTACACACCCTTCCCTTGGTAGGTTCCAAATAAATCTACAATCAGGGGTTGAAAGGAGAGCTCTTCTGTTTTGTGGGAGGAAAAAATCTAAGCCTATTTAAAGGCACTGAAAAGTTATGGCAACAGAACTGAATTTGCCGTCAGAGAGACAGACTTCCTAATGGAGAAGATCCTCCATCCTCTCAGTAGGCCAAACAACACAAAGGTAACATTAAATTCTCCACTATCTGAAAGCAGATGATTCCAGATTTGATGGTCCCAAACAGCTCACTCAGGCTTTTGATGGTGGAAGAGCATTGGGTTTCAGATCCTCAACAGGGGAGGCAAGAGTTTCACAAATAAATGAATCACAGAATCACACAGAACAGTCAGCTGCAGGTTTTCATGAGTATTAATTTTGCTTAATATTAAAAATATTTAAATGCTGTAAATATAATCATGGCAAATGGAGGAGCAAAAATGCAACCATTGGGATTATAATGTATGCATATGAATGAGTAATCATAATGCACACTCTAAATAAAGCACTATATAAATGCTAATTACTTCACCATTTACTACCAATAATAATAAGTCATCAGGACAAAGCTATCCCTTAAGCACTTAACAGCCTCTGCTGTTATCAAGTTATTAATCTCACTTATATAGTTAACAGAGAAATCCTAGGTCCAAATTAGGAAAAGGAGAAAACACATCAGAATTAAGGGCAAGGAGGGTTGTATAATTTTGCAGCTGTAATATTGCTTTGCTACATGTATTATCCCCAACTTCCAACTCTCATCTTGAATACGAAAGAATCCACTTTATAGAAAGGTTGTTACAGCTCATCAAAGGTTTCCAGTTAGATGACCTATACATTTTCAGGACTAGGGAATAACTCTGGTCCAACTTAGTTTCTGCTAAAGCATTCGTATTTCAATCAGCCAATTAAACTGAGTAAGCTTTTTCTATGTCAGCAAAACAGACAAAGAGGAAGAGTATTTAGTGATTTGCCACTCCAAACACTGTAAGATTGCCCACTTTTTAAATTGATATGCTCTTTGGGAGATAAGGAGTAGAGTAGAATGGTTAACAGTATGGACTTCAGGGTCACATAGGCCAATCTTGGATCCTAGCTCAAGATTTGGGGTAAATTATTTAACATCTTTGAACCTAGGATCACTTACCTACAAAGAAGGTATAATAGTAGTACCTACTATTAGGCTTATGAGAGAACATTTTTAGCAGAAGGAAGAAAGGAAGGAAGGGAGAAACAAACAAACAAAAATACTCTTTGAAGTCAACTATTTACACAGATGATCTGCAATAAGACAGGCTGGAAAAATCCTTCCCAGAGTGTTCCTACCATAGTCTTTTCTTCTTCCCCAAATGCACCAATAATTCACGAGCGAGAAGATATGAGCACAGAAGGAGCAGCAGCCTTCTAGGAGCACAGGCCCAGAGGCCATCCAAGCATCAAGAACAATTATTAATGGTGTGAATGAGGAGAAAGAGATGCTGAATCTTCTCATGACCATGTGGCCCCAGCAAAGACCATCAGCAGATGAATGGCTTTGCCCTTGCTCTCCATCATTACAAAGGCAAGTTAAAGCAAAAGAGCCTAATGCAGCCTAACTGCCTGTCATCAGCCACCGTGCCCACACCCATCCTCAGATCAACAGGGGGAGCGCTTGGGCCCCAGCCCCAGTCTGCTGACATCCCTTCTCATCATCATTTGGCAACTGCTCTTAGACGCAGCTTCTCTTCCCATCTTGCACTCAGTGTGCAGCGGAATGGGGTGACCACACATTGTCCCCACAGAGGTTCTCTGGCCCCAAGATCATGATTCCCATAAACCTAAAAGAGCCTGGTTTTGTGGAATAAGCTTTAGCATATGGAGAATAACCATATAATTTATCACAAAAATTGAGACTCTGTTAGAGTAAAGAGGGCATATTAATAACTCCACGGGCAATGAATATAAACTATATAGAGTCTGTTCTAAATATAGCTGACATAGGTCATGAAATAGGGGCTTCCTGCTGCAGGAATCCATTTAAAAATCAAGTACAGGATCTTCATTTGTTATCATTCTCCCTTCAAAACTACTTGTAGTAGGATCAATAATCGTACCCCAAAATATCAAGTCCTAGTCCTCAGAACCTACAAATATTACCTTATATGGCAAAGCCTTTGCATATGTGATTAAATTAGGATTTTGAGATGAGGATCCTGGATTTTCTGGGTGTGCTCTAAATGCAATAGTACATATTCCTTATAAGAGGGAGACGGAGAGAAATATGAGTACACACAGGGAAGAAGAAATTGTGAAGATGGAGCAAAGAGAATTTGAAGACACTAGCCTCAAGGTTGCAGTGATACAGCCATAAACTAAGGAATGCTGGCGGCCATCAAAGTTGAAGATGGCAAGGAGCCAATTCTCCACTAAAGCCTCCAGAGTGAGCGTGACCCTGTTGCCAAACCAAGAGAGGATCCTCATCCTCCACCTGAATGACTAAGAAGGTCCTCTGGCCAAAGTTTGTAGTGTTAAAGAACAGCATTTATTTACTTTTCAAAGGAGCTCACAGTAGCTAAAGGAGCTTTAAGACCCAGACTCAAAAACAATTATAGAGTAGAATCATGAGTGGGAGTCCCAGGAGTCTTGTGGGAAGCTGATAGGCTCAGCACAACTGTTATTGGTATTCCTGGCACCTTGACTAATATTTTTTCATAGTGTCTTAGGGTCCAGGGTGTGTGCACTTCAAAGCAGGTGTATAGTTGCAGGTAGGCTGCAAAAAAAACTTGAGATTGGCTTGGCATTACATATGATATCTTAAACCATAAGGCATTAGTTAAGGGACAAGCATTCTGAGCTTCAAATCAAGTCTTGGCTGAAGGAAGTTTACGTTTAATCAACTCTACTCTTATCTTACTATTGCTACTCCTAGGAATCTAGCCCATCCTGCCTGGTCAAGCAGTTTTTCTGATATCTCCCCTTCCCCCAACTGAAGACCACTCTGATGAGGGTCAGGGAATAGCCAGGGAAAATTGGGGGTCTGTCACCCAGTTTCAAGCCTACTGATTTTGGTCCAGTAGTGCTGATTTCAGACTTCTGGCCTACAGAACTATAAGAAAATTAATTTCAGTTGTTTTAAGCCACCAACCTTCTGATAATTTGTTATAGCAGTTACAGGAGACTAATACACTACTTGAATTTTTTTTTCTTTACTACTAATTTCTGAAAATAAAATATGTTTTCAAAACTCTTAACAAATAAGCAATCCAGAAGCATACCAAAAAAAAAAATAATAAGTTAAAAACAATTATGGAAAAGTTCAGATCCCAAGGAGGGGAAGAGTAGCATTACCATTGGCTGAACATCATTTCTACTGTCTTCTACTCATTAAGAATAAATACATGAATAGAAAAATAGCTATACTAAATAAATATAATTCAATAGAATCATAACATATACAATATTTTAAGAAAGAATTATAAATGTAATTTAATGACAATGGAAATGTTGAATTTCAAATAACTACTTCTTTACAAGTAGGTTGAGTTTCTATTCCCAAATTCGTCACATCTCTACAAGACTACAAACCCTAATTCCCTTCTGACAAAACCCAAGTTCAATGTCAGTTTAGCTTGGGTTAAAGAGAAAGTTAGCCCTCAGGTGAAGTGGGACAGTCAGCCTAGTGGCAACACTGAAGGAACACCAAGGATGCTCCTTCTGCCAAATATCTCCCTACGGTCCTCGTATGGAGTCTGCAATTTCTACCTTCAGACACTGGTCTTGAGAAAGGACACTGATAAAGTGTGGCTTGGTAGGTTAGTATGCTGCAGCAAGAAGAGGGATCAATGAAGCCAGGAGTCCAAAGCCTTTCCTCCAAACTTGTTACTATTTAATTATTTCTTATGATTTTTTATCATGGTTGCTCTGCCTTCCTTTAGGACAAGTGTAAAGATCAAATGGGAGAGATTATTTGAAATCTTCGAAACCTATAACTCTAAGTTATAGGTAGAACAGTGGCCCAGATAGTCGTTCTGCATTTAAAACTTTGACCCAGGAGCAAAGAATACATAGAAAGACACTGCGGAATGAGCCATGTTTCTATGATCTTCACACAGTTTCTTAAACTTTCTGAGTCTCAGTTTCTACACCTTTAAAATATTTTAAATATTTTAAATAGAAACTTTAAAATGGAAATAATAATAAAACTTGTCTGATAGGTTTTGGGGCGAACTAAATAATGCACTCTTTAAAATGATCATGGCATAGATTCTAGGTCATCATAACCATTTTATAAATAACAGGTAACAAAATACAACAAAACAAATTTTCAGGAAGAGAGCTGGTCAGAGAAACTGCAAAAAGACACTTGCTGGGATAGACAGGCCTCAACAGGGTGTGACAATGGAGATACCAGACCATGGATGGCTCTGGAACAGCATGATAGCAACCTGGAATGGAAACAGGCAAAAAAAAAAAAAAAAGCCACATTTTCCATCCCAGATTTTTACCTGACCCAGCTGTGCTGATCACAGTTTATATTTAGCACCTGCAATGAGCACACTCTTCACAAAACACTGTGTGAGATAAAGATGTATGGTGGTAAAGAATACGGACTTTGGATTCAACCACTGGCTCTGCCATGAACAGGCTGTGTGATCAAGGGCAAGTGACAACTTTACCATTTTTTCATCGTCAAATGGGAATAATGATCAATTTCATAAACATGTGGAGAGGATTGTGTTTGTGTTGTGTACCCTGAAGGGCCTGTTACCAGAAGTAGATACTTTAAAAATTGTAGCTACTTTCATGACTAATTTTACCAGAACCTACCCTTGAGGAAATTATAGTACAGCTGTAGGAACAAGAGTAATCAAAATGAAATAAATGAGCTAACAACAAAATCTGGTAAACCATTAAGAGTTAGGGATCCCCTTTATCAATACATATTGACTATGTATTATAGCAGTAATAGTGACGCCTACTGTGCGATCAGCTGTAGCAACAATAGTGAATAAAATAGTGCCTTCCGCATGGCTCTTACAATCCCTGGGGGTCCCCTCTTCCTTTCACTGCTCCCCAGACCAAAATTAAGCAGAAAAAAATACCATCTCATTCACTGACTGTTTGCTTCACTGCTTCTGACTAATGTAATCCAAAGACATTTGCAGAAATTCTTGTTAATATCTAGGTCTAAATTTGCAGAGTCAAAGGCTGCAGCCCTGTAGCCCTGATTTGCATTCATGAATATGTAGTAGAGTATTGCTTTAATAATGTGACAATCTGTATAGTAGTGGTTGCAGAGCAAGTTATTTGGTGTTAGACTAGACCTGAGAGAGGAGCTTGGAACCAAAAGGAAGACTGAGCAAGAGAGAAAACCGTCATCCACCAAGGACCTACTCTGAGTTAGGCCGGATGCTTTGGAACGCTATTGGCAATTTGAAAAACCAGTCCATGGGGTTCGTGTTCTTATCCCCATATCACAGATGAAGAGGCTGAGGCTCAGAAACTTTCATGATTTTCACAAAGGCACCAGCCAGTGAGCGGCAGAGGTAAGTTTCAAAGCCTGGTCTGCCTGACTCCCACCCCAGGGCTCATTCTACCCTATCATTGAGTCTCAGGAGGTAGATATCCTGGCACCGGCTCTGGTACTAACTTGCACTCACTGTGGACAGAACATTCACGGCCTTTCAGTCTCTGTGCTTGTGAATAAATGAGTGGTTTGGACTAGAGGATCTCTGAGCTCTCCTCATACTCTCTTCCTTACATCCTGTCCTGGACTTGACCAGGAACATCAAAATCACAGCTAGGGACATCCAAAGCAGGATGTGCTACTTGTAGAAGGATTTCACTGGGTGCCTCACAGTGAGCCTGCTGTATCCAAGGTTGCTTTAGATGACACCCTGTTTTATACAAGATATTTTAGATGCACTCTGGCCTGGGAATTAACAAATGGCCCTTGCAGAGGTCTCTATCTACTCGAGATGATTCTGATTGCAATTTAAGGCAGTAGCCTGTGGCATAAACAGGGAGAAGATCAGTAGTTACAAAACTCATGAACTTAGAAAGGTCATCTAACCTTGCTAAGTCTCAGTTTCCTCGGCTATAAAATAAGGATGATACCTGTTTTCCTCATTTGGATCTCTTGAATTTCAAATGATAAAATCGAGGTTTGAAAACGCATTGAAAAAGATAAAATTGTCACAGAAGGCAAGCTAGATGGCTGTACCTAGAAGAGTACATATGTTCAATATCAAAAAGGCATAAACATACATATTTAAACATATATTAAATTTGATAATTTATATCTGCTCATATTAACACTCTGTGTATTTTAGTACAATTCTAATTTTAAGGACAGGGACCATTTTTCCTGGAAAATTCATCTATATATACCAATAGACCTCACTTACGATCAAAAACACTATGGGCACCTTTTTATAAAAAAAGCAGATGCCTGCAGCATCAATAAGACCAGTTGCTTCAGAATTTCCAGAAATGGAATCTAGAGATCTATATTTTAATTAAGTATTTCATTCCTCAACTAATTTATCTCTAGATGATTCACAGGGTCCTGGGGTCAGAGAGTAAGCTGAATGCTTTTGATGGTGAAGGTTAACAATGAGATATCTAATTGGGTGGGTGGCAGGCACAGGTGACAAGGGTGGGTGAAACTTCAGGTGTTTTGGGAGATGGGAGTCACAGTTAATTAACCAGGGTGCCACAAAATCTTGCCTGGGAAAAGCATTTCTTAAACTCCATATCTACAGAACCAGGAGAGTCCCAAGAGGTAAAAATGGACACTTAGACTAGAACAATAATCCAAATGCCCTGAGAATCTCAGACCACCTATCAAGCTGATGGAGTTTGGATGTGTTGTCCCCTCCAAAACTCATGTGGAAACTTGATCCCCAATGTGGCAGTGTTGGAAACTGATTGAGTCATGGGGGTGGATCCCTCATGAATGGATTAATGCTCTCCCTAGGTGGGGGGATTAATGAGTGAGTTCTCGCTCTATTAGTTCCCGTGACAGCTGGTTGTTTAACAGACCCTGGCACCTCCCACCTCTCTCTCTTGCTTCCTCTCACCATGTGATCTGCTTGTACCTGCCAGCTGCCTGCCGCTTTCCACCATGAGTAGAAGCAGCCTGAGGTCCATGCCAGATGCATCTGTTCCAGAATTGTAAGCCAAATAAACCTCTATTCTTTATAAATTACTCAGTTTCAGGTATTTCTGTTACAGCAATGCAAAAAGGACTAATACACAAGCCATCTAAAAAGTACAGTTTTAGTTAAGAATGTGGCTTCTGGAATAAGAATGGCTGAGACTAAATCTCAGTTCTAGTATTAACTGTGTGACTGGGAAGGTTAGCCTGACTCACCTCATCTGTAAAATAGGATAATAGTAGTACCTATGTTGCATAGTTTATGCAAACACTACATGAAATGAAGTATACTTAATGCGGTGCCTGGCACAGAGTGAGGGCTCAATAAATGCCAGTCACCTAGGAAAATGAATCCTAAAAGTCATGTATTTGGTTCCCAGACATATTTGGGAAACTTGCCAAGTAAGCAATTATAATTTCTTGGATAAACCTTAAGCACGTGCACATGTGCATACACACACACACACACACACTTAAATTGAGACAATATCTGGAAACAGATGAAGTAGCCATCACCCTACATTCCAGCTGGGATAATCCAGGAAAAATAAAGACACTCCCAATAAATAGGTGCACCGCCCAGCACTTCCCTGCCCAGGCAAGATTTTGGTAGGAGGGGCCAGAGCTGAGGCTGGGCCTGTTTGGAGGGAGGCTGGCAAGCTGTCACTGGAGGCTCAGACTCCCAGGCTCCAGATATGGGTGAGTCTCCCTCTGGGTCTTTGTGAGAGCAGGGCTAAGCTGAGTCCTCTGCTGAGGGGGGCTGGAGCCTAGCCACAGGGCAATCTTCAGTTTCACTGCTGAGACCAATGTCAGAGGGCAGAGGAGCCTGTCAACCATGACATTAGTGAACACTATTCCTCCTGGACCCATTGGTAGATGATTTTGGTGGCAGGCTCAAGGCCAAACGGGGCTATAGCCAAGACCCTTGGGGAACAGGTCTTGAACCTAGGAGCACAATCAGCAGGTCTGCCACCTGGGTGCTGCTCTGCACTGTCAAAACTACTCTCCTAGGTCATGGGCTCTACTGGGATTCCACAATTTCCTACTCATATGCCAAGGCCTCCAAATAGAGACTTTTGTCTGTGGATGGGTACAGAATTCTTGTTGTTGTGGGGGGATACAAGTGGGTGACCTCCTATTCCATCATCCGGCTAGGGTCACCTGTGTGCAAGTTTTTGTGTGGATATGTGTTTTTCTTTCTCTTGAGCATGTACCTAGGTATAGAACTGCTGGGTCATATGAAAACCTAATATTTAACATTTTAAGTAACTGACAAACTGTTTTCCAAAGTGGCTGCTCAATTCCACCAGCAATATATGAGAGTTCTAATACCTCTATATCTTTGCCAACACTTGTTATTAATCTGCCTTTTTAATTTTAGCATACTAGTAAGTGTGAAGTGGTACATCATTATGGCTCTTATTTGCATTTCCCTAATGACTGATTTTGAGCATCTTCTCATGTGCTTTGTGGCCATTTGTATATAATATATGGAAGTATGGAAGTATGTCTATTCAAATTCATTGTCCATTTTTGAATTTGGATATGTCTCTTTTCTTTATTGAGTAATAAACATTCTTTACATAGTCTGGATTCATGTCCCTTATCAGGTATATCTTTTGCAAATATTTTCGCCCAGTCTATGGGTTGTCTTTTCATGTTATCAATAAAATTTGATGGAAAATAATTAGAGAAAAAGTAAATTTCATTCTATTCTATTAATTTCTGCTCATAGGCTCAAGTTATTGGGAATAAAAACATCTGTGTACTGAAGGGAAAGACAGAAAATATGTATTCTAATTCCAGCTCTTTTATTATCAAAGAGGATGATGTTATATTATTATTAACTTCCCTGTGCCTCTCTTTACTTATCTGTAAAATATGGAAGCTAAAGTGATCCTCAATATTTCATCCAGATATAAATAAGGTGGTTTTGATATTTGGTAGAACAAAGTATGAATCCTGAAATATAGACATTTTATATATCAATATCCTGATGTAAAAAAGCAATTTCTCTAGAGTCATAGATTATGCAGGTGAGTTCTGGCTCGGGGTGCTATTCACTGCATAATTCCCACTTCTTTGCTTCCTGTCCATTGTTTCCTTCATTCACAAGTTACTGAATACTTGTTCACTATATGTCAGCACTATACATGATTAAGAATGAATCAGCTCTCTCTGTATCCTTGCCTTCAATGAGGACCACACTCTGGTGCCATAGTATCTGCCGTTTCTAGAAGTTTCAAAGCCTAACCATCATAGAGTTACAAGATAAATTATTTCCTGATCTTGAATGCACAGCCTAGATGTAGGAGTGCTTCTAATTTTATATTGCTTCAGCATCCATTCTTAAATACACATTTAACTTTTTCATACCAGAAGCAGGGCTCAGTCACCCTTGACACAGTTGCCAGTCCCATACCCCACCTGAATGGCTCCAACTGGTGATCAGAGATAAAAACTTAGAGGCGTCTTTCTCACTTAGCAGTTTGGCTTCCAGACTTTCCCACTACTTCTTTTAATGGACTATTCAGACATTTGCCCATGTAGTTAAAATGACCACCACCTCTTTTGAAACTAGTGCATGCTTGCTTAACAGCCACCAATCAAAGCTCCCCGAGGGAAACTTGTTTGAATAACTCCCCCTGGATAATGCCCAAAAAAGTCATTGGCCCATGTGTCCCTTCTTTCCCTGCCTTGTGTTCCCTGACCTGAACATATGTGTAGGGATGTGTGTGTGTGTGTGTGTGTGTGTGTGTGTGTGTGTGTGTGTGTGTGTGTGTGGACTCTGGGTGTGCAGTGCACCACCTATGGTCTGTAAATACTGAAAATCTTTCACATTGTGGTCATGTCATTAAAGCCTTGCCTTCAGTCTGACTCCTAAATGCCAAGCCACTGCCAAGGGACCCAGGCAGGTGGATCCCCTGCTGATGCTCTTCTGTCTGGGACTCTTAGCTGCTGTAAACAGTAGTTATCGGCTGAGTTGATAATGAAACTAAAAGAATTTTATTCAAAACACAATAACATATTATGTGAATGACAGAGACTAACTTTGCCTGAAGTAAAATTCTTTGAAAATAGAATTTCGGGCATAATGTATCTACATATACACATTGAAGAAGGGCTCACCTCTCGTGAATTTCTTCTTCCAATGTGAAATAATTTGTCTGTGCTTGCCTTCCTAAAAAATTTCCTACCCCTCAACCATATATGTCACCCATGCTAAATTGACTTTCTTGATGAATTACACCTGTATGGGGGGGAGGGGGAGTCATTCTTCAGATCATATACTTTATACCGCAGGTACTGCTGCTTTCACCCGCTTATACATTGGTTCAAGTCCATTAATAAAACAATAATCAAATAGGGCCGGCCCGGTGGCGCACTGGATAAGTGCGCCGCTTGGGAAGCACGGCGGCGCTCCCGCCCAAGGGTTCGGATCCCACATACAGACCGGTTCCCGCTCACTGGCTGAGCGAGGTGCGGGAGCAGCACCGAGGGTTGCGATCCCGTTGCCGGTCCCCGGTCCGGTACGGGGGCAACACTGAGGGTTGCGATCCATTGCCGGACACGGAAAAAGACAAAAAGACAAAAAAACAATAATCAAATAGGGCCGGCCCGGTGGCGCACTGGATAAGTGCGCCGCTTGGGAAGCACGGCGGCGCTCCCGCCCAAGGGTTCGGATCCCACATACAGACCGGTTCCCGCTCACTGGCTGAGCGAGGTGCGGGAGCAGCACCGAGGGTTGCGATCCCGTTGCCGGTCCCCGGTCCGGTACGGGGGCAACACTGAGGGTTGCGATCCATTGCCGGACACGGAAAAAGACAAAAAGACAAAAAAACAATAATCAAATAAAAATGCCTCAGGCATAAACACAACAAGAACAAAGATCTAGATGATGGTTTGCACTCATCTGTGACATTTTTTCAGCATGTTGTATGTTTTTTACTTTAAGGAAGAACGTGATGATTTTATAATAGAGTTTTCTTTCTAAATCTTTTCCTTTCACTTAAAAACTGCTGACTTTTAACATAGGCTGTCACACAATTGCTTGCCAAAACACATCTCTAAATTTCAAAGCTCACTTCAATAATGCTTGGTTAATGTTTTGGGCAAGCATAAGGCACAAATTATTAATTGCACAAAATGAAACATTTGAATGCCTATCACTCTTTTAAAACAAAATTCATTTTGAAATGTAAATAGTACTTATTTTATTCCACTTGTCTAAGAAATTTGCTTCATACTAATAGTGTCCTAGCTATACAGAACAATAAATAAGACCTTTCTGTTCTTATAGATCTAGATTCAAATCCCACCACTACCATTAGTAATGATGAAGACTCGTATATGTTATTTAAATTCGTTAAGCTTCGATGTCCTCATCTTTAAAATGGAGCGATAATATTCCCACCTCATAGGGTTGTTGTGAAGTTTTTTTGAGATATATCTTGAGATAGTGTACAAGATGGATCTAATAAAAACTTTGCAAATGCTTGTAGAGCACTTAAGAACAGAAATTGTACATGCCATGTTGTTGTAAAGCATGGCATAGATGTTTGTGTTCTTACTCTCCCCTTTATACCTGACCTTTGTCATTTGTGAAAACAAGGAGATACCCTCAGTTCTAGAAGTGATCCAAATCAAAGACAAAGGGAATCCTTTGTTGAAGATATGATAGGATCAGCCACGCAGTCCCTTCCCTCCGATCAGCCTCGCAGGGGAGCAGCCTCCCTGCACTCCTGGGATCTCTCCTCACACCTCCAGCCAGCAGGGCCCTGCACTGCTTCCCAGCCCAAATTCCTTTATTTCTGTTGTTTGATCACTTTCCCTCATCTCCTTTCCTTTTTGCTCATGGTCCAATCAAATGCAGGCTCTTTTCACCAATTTTATACATTTTCCTGAATCCTAGACAATATAGCTTTTAATATCCTTTTTCTCACCAATTATAAATACTGGACTGCAAAATAAAACATAGGAACCACTGTGTATTAGTCTGTTTCTGTTGCTTATAACAAAATACACAGAACTGGGTAATTTGTAAGAAAACAAAATTTATTGCTTATGGTTTCTGAGGCTGGGAAGTCCGAAGTCCAGGGAACACATCTGGTGGAGGGTCTTGGTGATGGCAACAGTGACCCAGGGATCTCACATGGCAGACAATGATGGAGCAGAGAGAGACTAACCTCTCTTGTGCTCTTCTTTTGACGCCCTCAGAACCACACCCATGAGCAACATTTTCAAGCATTCACTACAGCACAGTCCTACAATCTAATTATCCCTTCAAGGACCCACCTGCCAATTACTGTAATAGGATTTCCCACCCTCAACATTACACTGGGGATTAAGTTTTGGGGGAACATTCAACCCAAGGCACAATGCATCATAAATATTAGTCTATTTTCCACCTGAGGTTAGAGACTCATACCCTGCCTCTGAAGCAGTCTGTGCAGTATTTTCAGAATCAATGTGCAGAACTGGCCCTCATGGTCCAGAGAGAAAAAATAGTTTTGATATGCCAGGGCCAAGTCCCTTTTGGCATAGTATTAGTTGCAATAGTGGTAACCTAGGGAAAAAATGAAACAAACCCTTTTAACAAGTCAAATGAATCAGAACATAAAATGTTTACATAAAGATGTAAACATTTTTGTTTGGGGATGGAGAAATAAATAATGATTCAAAATTAGAAGATCATTCTAGTTGTACTGTTTATTATTTCCATGGGAATACATGCATTTTTCCCGTGGTAAAGTACAACTCTACCATGATTTGGAATCCACTATTTCTGGATAAAACCTTTGATTCTGTTGGGCAAGGTTGCATTTGTTCTGTACAGTGTCTATTATAGATAACATTTAATAACTATAGCACATAATGACTTAACTAATCTCAAAGTTATAGGAAAAAAAACCTTGAGAGGTCAATTAATCCAGTCCCGTAACTCTGCATATAACAGCCCTCAAATTATTTCAATAATATCCCCCCTTTTGAATGTATTAAAGTGAATCAGAAAAAGTAATCAGGACCTTTGAAAGGCTATGCCAACCAGGGACTTCAATCACCTGATTCAAGAGGTTCAGCAATTACCAGTTTCTGTGCTTCTGTGAATTGATTCTGACCCAAATCCTCTTTCTGCCCATGTAAATATAACAATTGGAGAGATAAAGTCAAGTTCTTTTGCCTATAGACGCATCCAGCACCTCTAGTCTGATACTTTTTTCTCCATACGGAACTTTCTCTGTCCCCAAAGTAATTACTCATCATTTTTAATCCCCTCATAGGAGAGTACTAAACTTTGCAATACACCTAAAAGGTTCTGGAAATTTTAATCCCTAAATTTTCAAAACTCCCAACCCTAATGAAAGATTTGTCTCTCTCTCTCTCTCTCTCTCTCTCTCTCTCACACACACACACACACACACACACACACACACAGCTGGAAGCTCCTGGAAGACAGGAATTGTATCTTCCTTCTTACAACCTAGTACAAAAATAATAACAGCTTTTTGAGCGCTTGGTAAATGGACTTAAATTTGCCTCAATATCCTCAATTTTGACATTTGGTGATTTTCAAAAATCATAGTTTTGGTTATTTCACCCTCCCATGTTCCCAAGTCCTGCTAATATTTCCCCACTTCCTACATGCTCCTAAATCAAGGGCATCACAATCTGGCCCAAATTCCTTTTGAAGATCCACCTCTCCTCTTACTCAGGAATTCTACTCTCCTATCAAACTAGTGTTAAATTAACTTTGGTCTAAAGGTTTCTCCAAACACAGTGAACTGTACTTAACTTGATGTGTGACCATTCCAGCTGTTTCTGTACCTCACTTCTGTATTCTGTATGTTACTTTACTTTTTCTGTCGTAAATGTCACCCGACCGTGTGGCAGTCCTGGAGTTTTCCTGAACCTACTCTGGTTCTGGGCACTGCTTGATTCCCAAATTGTTCTTTGCTCTATTACACCCTATTCAATTTCATTTGTCTAAAGTTTTTCTTTTAGCACTAGCTTTGTTACAGCTTGTCACCTGTCACCTGACCTCTGTGCATTCTCATGCAGCATTCCTTTTCCTGAATGGCCATCCCACTCGGCCTCAACTTTTTAAGACCCATTTAAAGTGGTCACTTTCCCCATGAAGACTGTTATGATTAACTTCCACCCATCTCACGTGATCCTTCCCTCCTTTGAAGCCCCATAGCCCTTTGCACGTTCTTGAGACATACATTATGTCTTGGCTTTTTATTATAGATATTAGTTTATTGCTTTGGACTCACACTAAACTGCAAGGGCCTTGAGGGAGGGTTATGATTTAAATACTTTTGTATGTCCTGCAATACCAGGCTGAGTAACTTACACATCGCAGATGTACAATAATACTTTTAAATAAATTGTGCCTAATTTAAAAACAGGAAAAAAAAAATGTCTGCAATTCATGTGGGTACAAATTACAAAACTATAATGAAATATGTTATTCATCTACTTTTTTGGCAAAAACGAATAATTATCATATCCATAAATACTTACAAGGGTCTAGGGAAACATTATTTTCCACTGATGGAAGAACGACAAATTTGTACAACTTTTAGGTTGAGCAATTTGGCAATATCTCTCAAAATGGCAAATCCACATAGCCTTTGGTCTAGCCATTGCTTTTTAGGTAGTTAGCTTACAGTTACATTACTACATGTTAGCAGTTAGAAACAATGCAAATGTCCATAGAAGGGGCTGGGGTAAATAAACTATGGCACATCCTTATCATGGAATGCTATACCACTGTTTAAGAAAAAAGAATACGCATGGTCTCTCTGTACTCGTATGAAATGATCTCCAAGATACACAAGTGTTGTTAATGATAAAAATCTTGATGCAAATCAATTATGTACTTTATGAAAGAAGTGAAAAAGAATATGCATCTACTTTTATGTACATACATAAAATATATCTGAAAGGCTGCCCAAGAAATTAGGAGTAGTGGTAATCTATGCTAGAGAACGGGAAGTGGAAGGGAGAGTTTTTATTTTACATTATTTGATATATTTTGAATCTTCACCTGAAAGTGTTTTCACCTGAAATATTTTAATTACCGTTAATTAAATAATCTTTTAAATAAGTGTTTGGCCCCCTCATTCTTTGACCCCCCTTTAAGAACACTTCCCTCAGTGGAACCCCAAGGATGTCTCTGGTGCAACACTCCAAAATGCAAGGAAACTGTATGCTGGTGAGAATCCCAGCCAGGCCAGGAAGAAGAGAGGACTGCAGGAGGGGGCACTGAGGACATTTGCTTGGTATGCTCATCATGGGAATCATCCTCATTACATTTTTAAGTCATCAAAAAAGTTACTCTTCAGCCACCTTCAGTTAAAGGAATGCTGCTCTTCAGCAGAAACATCATGAAGGGAGCTCAAATCTGACACATGTCCCGGGTTCCTCAGATCCCAAGCTCCTGCCTCAGCCAGAGATGGCCAGAGTTTAGTTTAATAATCAAGCTATTCATTTATCTGTTTGTATCATGAATGAATAGAATAAGTGCATTGTGAGATTTGAGGTCTTGGAGTTCCATGCGAATGGAAACACTGAGGAGCCAGGCTGCCTGTCTTTGGCTGGCTGTGAATTTGGAGAAGTGCTGCTGCAAGCTTTGCCTTCTATCAGGGAAGCTTCCTTCACTCCCAAAGCAGCTCAGATCCTGGTTATCTAAGAGTGTCTGATATGAACACATACAAATTACCAGGGCTTTGGTAATAAGCATTAGGGTCAGAATCAAACTGAAAGCAAATGAAAGGAAACAAACCAATAATAACAAACCTGCATCCACGCAGAACTAATCTTACTCTTTCCTCAATCATAAAAGCTCATTTCTAAGAAGGGATGATTAGGATAATGTCAGTTGCAAAACCACTTTAAATGATACTTTAAAAAATAAAGAAGACAGTTCTTCATTTGAATTGGCTACGATGAGGTTTAATTATGCAATGTGAGCAACTGAAAAGAGCTAATTAGAATGTATATCCTTGTTTAGGTATATTTCCCATCAATGTGCTTTTATAAATGGTTTTTGTTTGAAAAGAGATCATTTTTTTTAAATAATCTAAATAAGAACTTTATCTTCATGATAAAAAGTGAACAAAAATAGAGGTGTTAAGCAGGAAAAAAGTGAAAGTAAATGTTGTACTGAGCCTTTAAAACATACAAATTAAACGCTTGTCTGTCTCAATTGAGTCAATTGATTGACACTATTCTAAACTCTTAAACAGCTGAAATATGTTCTCCTGACTCACTCCAGTGGGAAATGTTTACAAGCTCTTCAATTTCCGTGTAGCAGAAAGGAATCGATTTCGTACTGAAGCCCTAGACAGTGCAAGGGGCTTGTACCAGATTATATTAACTTTTGGCTGACTACATGTAGGAATTCAAATTCTCTCTTCTTTAACTGTGCCTCCATTTGAAGCCAGACCATGTTAAGAAAGAAAAACTATTTCTACACTAATGTTCTCAGAAGGAAGGGCTTTGTGATTATTGCTCTGCTCCTCACCTTGGAGATATGTCTGGTTTTATTTTCAGCCCAAAATCCCCTGGCATGTTGGAGGGGTAAGAGTGACCCATTTGATTCAAACCAGCTAACAAATTACAAATAGGAAATATAATGCTTGCTTACATTTACTGAAGCAATGTGCCTGACTCTGTGCTTTGGGCTTACATAGATTTATTGAATTATTTCAACTGTTCTGTGAATATGCATTAATTTTATCTCTATCTACATCTTTGCATTTGTTAGTCTCTAGACTCCAAAGCCCCATGCTTTCTCTTCAAACTAACTCTACCAAAAACACTAAATATTGCACATAGAAATAAACCCATACAAATCCAAGAAATATCAGACCTTGTGCTTTCTTTCTTCAGTCACATACAAAAAATTTACCCCACTATGTCTCTAAATCAGGAATATAGGGTATATCTAATCAGAGTTCTTTCAGTCTCCGGGAGATGGGATGAGGATCATAATGACAATTTTTTCTGGATATTTAAGGGTAATTGGCTGGACCAGGTTAATATAATATGCTCTGAGTCCTGGCGCCATATGAACAGCTACTCGCTCTTTGCAGAGTACTACACACATCCCAGATTAGAAAATCTGCTTCTCAAAGTGGTCCCTATGCCGCTTACCAACCATTTTGGTTGCCCCTGCTGTGCCCATCCTGCTTTTTATTTTGAATTTAAACGTTTACTGAGATAATGGTAGATATGATTATATGTAGTTTGTCAGAAACAATACAGAGAGATCCCAGTGTAATGTGTGGAATTGTGCCCATCCCACCACCACCAAGAGATACGTTGAAGGTCTAACTACCAGTACCTGTGAATATGACCTTATTTGGAAAAGGGGCCTTTGCAAATATAATCAAGTTAAGATGAGATCATAAGGGTGTGCCCTAATCCAATATGGATGGTGCCCTTATAAGAAGAGAAGAGACACAGAGATAGAGATGCACAGAGGAAAGAAAACCATGTGAAGATGGAGGCAGAGATTGGAGTTATGCCACCACAAACCCAGGAATGCATAGAGCTACTACAAGCTGGAAGAGGCAAGGACTTTTTCTCCCCTAGTGGCTTTGGAGGGAGTACGGCCCAGCCAACACTTGATTTGAGACTCCTAGCCTCCAGAACTGTGAGAGAACAAATTTCTGCTGTTTTAAGCTACTCAGTTGGTGATACTTTGTAATCACAGAGCTAAGAAACTAATATAACCAGGTTTCCCCAATGGTAACATTTTGCAAAAGTGTAGTATAATATCACAACCAGGGTATTTATCTTTATACAATCTACTTTTCTTACTAATATTTGCCACAGTTAACAGGTACCTGTGTGTGTGTGTGCTTGGTTTTGTACAATTCTGTCATGCATGGTTGTGTATCCACTACCAAGTCACGATACTGAATATTTATATCACCACAAGGATCCTTCATACAGCCCTTTTAGAATCATACCAACCTTCCTTCCACTCCAGATTGGATGGGGATTGCATCTTTAAGCACTGGAAATCAATAATCTGTTTGGCAGTTCTAAAATTTTGTCATTCCAAAAATGTCACATAAAAAAATTGTATCGTAGCTAATCTTCTGGAATTGGTTTTTTTTTCACTCAGCTTAAATCCCTGGAGATTTATCCAAGTTGTTGTGTGTCTGTATCCACAAAACCCTGATGAAATTTTTATAGAAATTGCATTCAATTCATACATCAGTTTGGGGAGAATTAACATCATTACTACATTGAGTCTTCCAATCCATGAACACAGTATATATCTTTATTTATTTAGGTCTCCTTTGATATCTTTCATTAGTATGTTGTAATTTTCATCATATAGATTATGTACACGTTTTGTTAAGTGCATATCAAAATATTTTCTTTTCTTCAATGGCATTGCCAAACTAGAAGTCCACTTTTGCAGCAAAAAGGGATTCAGGCACAGCATCTTCCCCGAAGAGTTCTTGGATAATAAGAGTGACATTTTGAAGTCTTCTCAATGTCTTATAATGTATCTAGGTTTGTTTTGATGACTACTTTGCCATTAAATATTGTACAGCCCATGTGTATATTATAGGAAAATAAGATAAAGCAAACATGCAACCTAGTTAAGGTTTTTTGTTGGAATTTTGAAAATTATATATGATATATTTTTATATATTATATTATATAATATATAATATATTATATATATAATCAAAGTATGATGCTTTAGACCCTCATTGCTAGTGAGAATTTGGGCATTGAGCAAAGGGAGGGGGAAAAAAGAAGCAAATGACATTTTTTAAGGAAGTCCCCCCACCCAAGTCTAAGATTAAGGATACCAACCTATCCACTCTTTTATCACCTGCAAACCTTTGGATGGGTAAAGGATAATTCAACATCCTTTCTTAACTCAGTTGCCACATTTGGTCTCGGATGCAGTGCAAGCTAGCGCAAAAGCCATGCTAGCCCAAAGCACAAGGAAGGAAGTTTTAACTGGGCTAAAGAAACTGACCAAGCTCAAGGGCTGACCCTCACATGTAGTAATACTCCACAATAGTGTGCAAGGGTATGGCAACTTCAGAAGAGTTTCAGGCATATTCCAAATATCTAATTCAGAAGTGGCATTATAGTGCTCTAATCCAAGTGAGAAGAAGGGCTCACCTGGTTTCTGGGTAATTGGCCTGTTTGCATCAATATGCCAACCTATGGCTGGTGATGAAGGGACAGAATTCACTTCCACAGAAGACAGTGGGGGCAAGGGCAAAGTAGAATGTCAGGGACATACTTTTTTTCCCATAGGAAACCAGGCATAGGACAAAAAAAAACTCCAAGCATAGCACAAGCAGCAAAGACAGAACAACATAGAGGCAAGCTGGGTTTGAGAAGATCATGGTGGGTACGCAGGAGTCCATACTGTAGACTACAGATCTATGGCAGGCAGTTCACCCCATGACCTTGAGGGCTGAGACTGATAGTGAACTACATAACCAGGTCAGAACTGACCGAGGAATTAGGTACGATACAGCCTGTGGGTAGAAAGCCCCAGTAATTTCAGGTGTTTCTCTTAAATGAATGTTTTGAGGTGATGGAATCATATCCAGCAAGGTACTAGCACACACAGTTCCCATTAGTGGTTGCTCATTGAATGTCAGGTATGTGCACTCTGTGATTCAGTCCTCCCAGTGAGGACTATTACTAATTCTATTTTTAAATGAGACAATGAAGGTAACAGAAAGTTAAGAAATATGTCCAAGGTCACATTGGAGGTTACAGGGCTGAGGTTCGAAGTCATACTACAGCTTGACTCTAGAGCCTGAAAGCTTAACCACTAGGCTATACTTCTCTCCCTTCTATTTTCTGGGCCACCTGAGCAAAAAGCAGCCCAATGACCCCTCAAGTGACACTACAAAGTTACCCACTATATCAAATCAGAACTTGAATTTGCCCCTGAGTTTTATAATAGCAGGTACTATATTTTCCTTTGAATACTGGAGCATTCCAGAGATGTTCTATGAAGATACAGTGATATCTAAGGTGTTGGAATTCAGTGAGGATCTCAGGAAAAACCAAAGGATCTGTCAGATTAACACATATATGAGATTATCATTATGTTCTCTTCATCCCACTGATACACACACACACACACACACACACGCACACACATGCACACACACACACACACAAAATCTGTTCTAACCAGGTCAGCTAAATTATATTGCCTTGAGAGATTTGGGAATGAGCCAGCAGTCACATCCACCTGTCCTGGAAAATGTTATAAGACCATTTTACTAATGGTGCAGACATAATGGCAGCAGAAACCAATAAAATAATCTAGGATGCCTCTTGTAACAGTTACCTTAGATCCCTACATGTAGGATGTAACCTAGCAACAATCCCAAATCTGTATGTCATGCACAACCAATAGAAGAACTGATGAAGTGATTAGGATGGCTGTCCTTCCTCTCTCTTTTGGTTCTTCCCCCTTCTTCTGATTATAAACTGATAAGCTCTGCTGGCTCTCTTCAGAATGCATTTCTCAGGGCCACCTGATCTATGTGTCTCCCCAGTTGTAATCATCATATTGGCTCAATAAATCCTTGCTGAAAAGCACAGAGAGATAAATACAGCATGTACTCACTCATAAGTGGGAGCTAAGAGAGAAAGAAGGAAGGATAGAAAGACCACAGTGGCGCATTGGACTTGCAGAGGGAGAGAACATACCTTGGGCTACAAAGTGGCATGGGGAGGAAAGGGGGAGGGGAGGGAGATTGGGGACACTGGGTACAAATGCAATTTGTGGTAATGGGCATGCTTCCAGTATGAATATGGCCTTCAGATCTGGGGCACGAGGGGTGACAACCAGCTTTGTATTTCATGAATATTCATAACCAATAAAATAAATAAATAAATCCTTGCTGGATGTATTTGGCCTCAGTTTCTTTTTAGGTCAATACCACAAAAGCAGAAAGGCCTATGGGAGGGGATGGTGTATGAAGTAATGGGGAACATCGATCATTCTTTTAAAACATTTTATTTTGAGATAATGATGGATTCAGAGAAACTGAGAGTCATAATACAGAGCAATCTCACATACCCTTTAACAAGTTTCCTATGAAGGTTCAGCCCTTTTTAACATTTATATTTGAAAATAAGAATGTTATTAAATGGTGTCTATTATGCCCAGTTTGAATACACCAACAACCACTGGGCAGTTAAAATCACTATAATGGTTTTTACATGTCAATTAGCTGTAATTACATTTCCCCCAATCCATTAATTCTAGATACAGATACTTTTATTTAATTGAATTATGGATTGTTTTTGAATTATATTCAAACAAATGAGAGTGTGATAAATTATTTAGTAACAGCTACCTAATATAAATCCAGCACATTCTTCACTGAAAGCTAATTTATTCAAGAATATGTATGTTTGACAAATAACTCCTGCTTGGATGATTTATCAACTTAGTGTGAAATGGTCTTACAATAACCAGCTACTAGTCCTGTTTTGCACTTGATCTTCCACTGAAGACTGGAGATTTTTTTTTTTTTTAAGTTTGTGATAAGTACATATTAATAATGAGTACATGTTAAGAGAATGTACTGAAGCAATAGAAAAAAATTATTTTAAAAATGAGCATATGCAAACTATTTGAATCAGAAATAATACAAATTATGCATGGTTCCTGAAGAAAGTAAAAACAGCATTAATATTATATAAGCTTATTAAATCATGAACTCCAAAATTACTAGTTAATAGTAATAAATGAGTTATTAGTTACCAGGGTTGTTACTAAAAACAAAAAACAATGTCTTGGCCACACACAAACCAATTAAATCATAATCTATAGGCCTGTCCTGGACAGTGATTTTTTTTAATAACCACAGGTGATCTTAATGTGCAGCCAAATTTGTGAAACATAGTAGTTCATCACATTCCTTGATTGAGAATCTTCAAGGATTCATGCATTCTGCAATATTAATAAGTAACCATGGCAATATCAATTTATGGCAATTGATTTATGTATACTTAATATAGATTATAATTCATTCTCCTATAGGTTCTGTTCCCGGCACTCTACTTAAACCAGTGATAGCTTTCATGGCTTCAGGTTTTTTATTTATAAAATAAGTGATCTCCAAAACCACTTTTAGCTCTAAAACCCTAAGCTAAGATTAGTGGTTAATCTTCAGGGTAGAGAACAAAAACCTATCACATTTACTTAGGGAGTTTTGATCAGTACCATTTATCCACACACCAAGAGATGTTGATACACTATGCTACATTCCCCACCACTATCACACCAACCCCTACAAACCGAAGGCTTAGAAAATAAGACTCTAAAAGTCAGAAATTATCTTTTTTTTAATTCTTCCATAATATCTCATGTAAGACTGCCATGCGTGGGTAGGAGAAAAGCATTCCAGATACAACAGGCTATCAGCTATCAACTGCTGCCTACAAAACCATCCCCAAACTTAAGGGCTTGAGGAAATGACCATTTTATAGTATCTCATGAATTTGGGGAGCATCCAGCTAGATGATTCTCCTGCTCTGCACAGTGTTGACAGAGCTCATTCAGTAGTATTCACCACTGGGCTAGTCTAGAGGATCCAAATAGTTTCACTCAAATGCCTGGCACTTTGGCTCCTTAGAAGGCTGGGCTCAGCTGGGAAACTCTCTCTCTCACTCCATGTAATCTCAGGGCCTCTCCAACTAGTCTTTCCAACAGGGCATCAGACTTTTACATGGTGGCTTAGGGCTCCAAGGTAGAATGTTTTAAGAGACAAGAAAAGGAAAATTCCAGGTTCTTTGGACTTGGTTGGGCCCAGAAACTGGCATAGTATCAGTTCCACTATATTATGTTAATCAGATCAGTCACAGAGTCCTCCCAGATTCAAGTAAAGAGGACATAGAACTCAACCTCTCAGTGAGAGAAATTCAAAGAATTTGCAGCAACCTTGAATCGACAGCATGGTCTATCATTGCATCCTTCCAATATAGGAAGGTATTTAATTGCACTCTATTCAGAGTTAGTTTTTTTTTTTTTTTTTTTTTTTTTTTTT
>NW_007728915.1:230163-233530 GCF_000696425.1 Galeopterus variegatus
TGGGATCCAAACCCTTGGGCGGGAGCGCCGCCGCGCTTCCCAAGCGGTGCACTATCCAGTGCGCCACCGGGCCGGCCCCAGAGTTAGTTTTAATCCTAGCTCTGCTACTCTATGGCTGAGTGGTTTGGGGCAAGTCATTCTCTGAACAAGTAGGCTGTCAGAGTCTTAGATTTCTGATCTGAAAAATGAGGTTGGTGATAATGCTTTATAACTCATATGAGAATTATGAGAATTAAAGAAGAATTGGCAAAGTAAAAATTGCACAATATCTGACACATAGGTGATAACTGTAATGTAACAATTAGGTATAAGGAATTCTGTTAGGTGTTTTGGGATGCCACAAAGATGTTTCGTGTTAGAAACCTATGAGCAAAAACCTTATGTTCAATAAATGTGAAAGTGCTACAGTTGAGAGAAGGGAAAATTTACTGTCTGACTTGGATACTCAGAGAAAGCTTTATGAAGCAAAGCCCTTGCCGACTGATTAAGCTGTGGCAGAGGAAGGTGGAGGAGATGGACACAGCTGAGTTCACCCTTTAATGAAGAAATGTACTGATTTCCTCAACAATATGGGGAAATGCATAATTCTTCTTATTTTGTCAAAAGAAAAACAAACAAAACTCTTCTATGTGCCATATTCAGCCACATGGGTGACACCCAATTCCTCACATATTGTCCCTCATCCACACACCTGGAACACTCATTTCCTTTCTTAAATCGGCCTATTCCAAAGTCATGTCTTTTGTAAAGGCCTCCCTGATTCTCTCAGGCAGAATTAGTTCCCGCTTCCCTCTGTATTCTCATAATACGTTTTAAGGATTTTTATTGTTCATATCATAGAATACTGTAATTACCTGTTTTGGTATTTGTGTATCTCTCTCTACACCCCAGTGCCCTGTAAATACCCTGAGGGTGGGAACTGTATAATGAGCACACATAGGAGACACTAAACGCATATGTTTGCTTTGGGGTAATGATACATCACAGGGGAGTCAGAGTTGAACTTGCCCTATTCTCTTGCTACTCAAGTGTTGTTCTTAGACCAAAAGCCTAGCAATCGCCTGGGAGTTTGCTAGAAATGGAGAATATCTGGGCCCACCCAAAACCTACTGAGTCAGAATCTGCATTTTAATAAGATTCACAGGTCATCCCTGTGTGTGTTTAATTGAGAGGCCTTGCCCTAAGATGTAGTCTGGCTGCTCTGCATTAAAATGTATTCTATGTTTCTTGATAGGAAATAATTAAAGACATTATCCAAACCTCTTTCTCCATTTTTGAAGCCAAACAATTAATCTGGTATAATTCGGTTAAAACCCAGTTTTCTTTTTGACTGTATGTACATGCGATTTTTTTTTATCATAGACAAACCAAAGTTTTGCCCCTTATTATGGGGATGACACTAACAGTATTCTCCATTACTTTCACACATCATTCAGAGAATGGAAAGGAAGAGAAAGTTTACTTTTACTTTCTTTCTGGCATTAAGTCTTATTTATTTTAAACATCCCTCCAGGTTGGTTATTTACACCCACTGCATTACCTGGGGAAAGTGGCAGTGTCGGGGGTGGGGGGGGACACATTAATCAGAAGACATGGATCTTTGCAGGGAAAATGTCGGCATTCTCGGTTGGTTATTTACACCCACTGCATTACCTGGGGAAAGTGGCAGTGTCGGGGGTGGGGGGGGGACACATTAATCAGAAGACATGGATCTTTGCAGGGAAAATGTCGGCATTCTTTTAAAAATGCAAAGCAAAAAAAGAGTGCATGTCCTTTAATCAGACTCTGATCTACAGGAAAATGTGTGGCAGGAGCAGTCAATGAGACTCAGAGGCCCCTCCATCTGGGAACCGAGTGGTGTTGCTAGTAGACTGGGAGAACACAGAGATGAGCCGTCCTGCCTGGAGCAGCAGTCTGCCATCCTGGAAATGCTGCCCAATGATCTCTCTGGTGGCAGGGGGTGTATTTCCTTCCAGAAATCACCCTTCTGGTATCAAAATGCTTTTAGGAAGACAAGTGTTATAACTCAAGGCCCCAGTATGAACAACAGTAATGTCATCTGCTTCCATTTATTGAGTAACTTACTATGTGGCAGACACTGTTCTAAGCGCTTTACCTATGTTGGTTTATTTTACCTTCAAAACATTTTGAAAGGTAGGTATTTTACGGGAATAATAGAGGAAGAGACTGAGATTCAGAGATGTGAAGTAGTTTTCTCAAGGTGTTATGAGAGAATCATAGTTTTTAATTATCAAAGTTTGTTACACATGATGCTTATGTCTGAAATTAATTGGTGGAACAAATTTTCTGGAAGATTTCTGGGGATAGGCACCAGAAATGCCTTACTTAATAGGGGTGATGTCAATGAACATATCATAGGGACTGTGATGTCAAATACCTGAGGACTGATCTGTAACAGGGTCAGTTAAGTGCCAACATCAATTTCTGGTGGGTCATGAAATGACAAGCCTCCCCACAACTCACCCTCAATGCAAGTGTTTCATTTTGTAACCATTAGCTTCCACGGTGTTTAGCCAGGAGTATATCAATCAGAATGCCTCACAGAGAAGCATCCCAAGACTCCCACAAAGCTGAATGAGCAGATTCTCTTATAGATGGTCCAAGTGAAAGTCAGATCCTCCCTCTGGGTGAAAGACTAGCCACTCAAGAAATGACCGTGTTTCCTGAATGAGTTGGTTCACAAACCCCCTTCAGCTTGCCCACTGCAGAGGCTGAGCTCTTAGTTTGGCACTTAGGAGAAGGTGATCAGGGAACATGTAGCATGTAACATGTTCTTTTCAGTCACTTTGGGAGCAGAGGGTGGGGACAAACGGGGCTTTGAATCCCACCTGGGGAATCCTGGACCCCTTTGAACAGAGATCATATGAATGGCCAACATACCAGGATGCTAGTTGGCAATGACTGTCACTTTAGCCCACATCACCCATCCCAGTAAGAGTGTCATTTTTGCCAGTTACCATAAGATGAATAGACCATCTTTCTTGACATCCTACCTTACAGTCACATTGTTCAGCTTTCTCCTCACCTTTGCAAAGCTCTTTCTTTCCTTCCTTCTAGTTGACAGGTTTTGATCATTTGCTTTTTAAGAGATACGATATGTGGATTCTCATGTACGCTGTCAGGGGATTTTTGGTGCTGTGACCTAAAGCTGGATGTACAACATGGCCTTATAACACACCCGAGCCAAGTGTCTGTCCCCAGTTTCATTGCCCATTAGAATTCTGCTGTGAAGGAGAGAAGGAAAACAAGAAAGGAACTTGTTCTGAAAATAAAGACCCAGTGAAAGCCACCCTACTCCACAAGGAAACCAGAAGGGACTGAAAAAGGCAGGAGGGGGAAGGTGGTT
>NW_007728915.1:234004-234574 GCF_000696425.1 Galeopterus variegatus
CACTGTCAATCAGGCATACCATTACTTAACCTGAAGGGATTTTGCAAAGAGCAAAGGAAAACGGAAGGAAATGTACGAAACAGAAACCCAGTTTATAGCAGGCACTCAAAATTACAAACTAAATGAGTAAAAAGCATTAAGTCCCCTTCTTAGGCAGGGGTCTCTGGAAATAGACTCTGGAATGGAGCTTTTTTTAAAGGAGGTTTACTGGGAATACTCACATAAGAGGTGAAGGAAGTGGGTTTGGGAGAGGCAAAAGGTGAGCAGGGATATAGATTCAATGCAGGCCTCACTTATCCCATGGGAATTTCTGAACTTTGGATAGTTCATCTGAGTTGTCTAAATTAAGGCAAGGGAACTCAATCTGTTCCCCAATACCAATCTGTCGTTGGGTACTGGCTGTCCTTGGGGAGAAGTGTAATCTTGGTCAAGGTAGCTTCCCTCAGCAGAGTGCAATTCTGAAGGACACAGATGTGAGTCCCAGCAGTTAACACTCCAGCAGGTGGGGAAACAAGAGGCTCTATCCTGAAGCAGGTATCTGGACAAGGCACTATATTATCCACCAGATTC
>NW_007728915.1:235113-239272 GCF_000696425.1 Galeopterus variegatus
ATCTGTCGTTGGGTACTGGCTGTCCTTGGGGAGAAGTGTAATCTTGGTCAAGGTAGCTTCCTTCAGCAGAGTGCAATTCTGAAGGACACAGATGTGAGTCCCAGCAGTTAACACTCCAGCAGGTGGGGGAACAAGAGGCTCTATCCTGAAGCAGGTATCTGGACAAGGCACTATATTATCCACCAGATTCCAAAGTCATATTGACAGAATTCTGGCTTCTGGTTATTGAGAAAATCCATACTGATAACTAAATCCAGGGAGACAAAAACAGCAATGTCTGCCTTTGCTCCTCAACAAAACTTCAAGGCTGGCCTCTGCTCTGAATTCTATATGAAGCTCAGAACAATGCAGAATATTAGCTGTATGAGTCTTTGTGCACCCTAAAGTGAAAACTCCAGGTGTACAAGAATGGGATCAGTTTTTTCACTAACAGATACACGGCACCTATCACAGCCTGCACATTGAACAAATAAATGCATATTGATATGGGTTGAATGTTTGTCCCCTCCAAAGCTCATGTGGAAGATTGATCGCCAGTGTGATAGTGTTGAAACATAAGGCCTTTAAGAGGTGATTGTGTCCTGAGGACTATGCCCTCATGCATAATAATCCATTTATGGAATAATGGGTTAGTAGTTTAATGGTTTATCATGGGTGTGGACTGGTGGATTTATAAGGAGGGCAAGTGAGCACATTAACACATGTTGCCTAAGGCCTTTAAAAGGTGATTGTGTCCTGAGGACTATGCTCTCATGCATAATAATCCATTTATGGAATAATGGGTTAGTAGTTTAATGGCTTATCATGGGTGTGGACTGGTGGATTTATAAGGAGGGCAAGTGAGCACATTAACACATGTTGCCATTGTCACATGTGATTGCCTGAATCACCGTGGGACTCTGTATAGGGTTCCCACCAAAAAGAATATCCTCACCAGATATGCCCCTGGACCTTGGACTTCCCAGCCTCCAAAACTATAAGAAATAAATTTTATTTTTTTATAAATTACCCAGTTTCAGGTGTTACGTTATGGGCCACAGAAAATGGAATAAAACAAGTGTACATATGAGCTGTACTGACCCTAAAGACAGACACAGAAGAAGACTGTAAGGTGGAAACGCAAAGGCCTTTCTTCACCAAAACACCAGATTAAATCCTTGGGCTTATTCGAGTTAATTCAAAGTTTATTTTACATGTTTCAGAAGTTAGTCTTTTTATATACCATGAAGAGTGTAGCAGCAAAGATGCTTTTTACAATCTTTAAAACTCTCCAGAGCTGTAGAAAAGAAAGTTAGAAATCCATTTCCCTAGACGGCAGCCACCAATTTTCTAGCAATCAGAAAGGAGATGCAGCATTAGCTCCATAATATCTGCTATTTAAAAATGTCAGCCTAATATTACTAAGAGGACACATCCCTACACAGGAACCAGTTTCTCATACAATGCCTTTCAAGGGTACGCTGACCTGGCTAATGCTTCTCACATTAGACCAAAGGTTGCGGCGACACCTGCCTACAGCTTGAGAGAAAATAAATTTATGTGGCTGGAAATTACATGTAGCCTTCACAGTGAAATATCGTTTCTCAAATTTCAACTTTTAACATGATTTACATCATATGAAACTCATTTATGAGAGCCAGGCAGAGCTTTCATGCCTTTGATTTTGGGTAATTATTCTTAGGCTGAAAGAATTTTACGGTCTCCCTGATACTTTTTTCAGTAAGCATACCAAGTTATTCTTTGCTATTCTCTCTCTGTTCAAACGATGGAAATAGAAATTTCTCAAAAAATCATTATCAGAGGCAAATGATTGCCCAAGAGCCGATCAGGAGAGTGAGTGCTCCGTTACTGCAGCCTGGGGAGCGTTGTCAAATCTGACAGAGCCTGGCTTGGTGGCTGAGGCAGGCAGAGGCACAGGGATGCTGATGCTCCACATCACCCCAAGACCACTGCGACGCGTCCCGACCTGTCTCGCTGCTTCTAATACCCTCTCTATGAAACAACCGGAGTGAGGTCATTAAGTAGAAATCAGATCTTACCACTCCTCTGCTTAAACTGCTTCCGTGGCCTCCCTGACCCTTGAATGAAAGTAAAATTCCTGCCATGGCTCCAACTCTTCAGTCAGGATATCTTTATGGAAGCTTTGAGAGAGAATGATTGAAGGCAAGTGAAGTTGATATTTGCTGACATGGTCATGATCTAAGGGATGTGTCCCGGGAAGTGGCCAGCAGGCCTCCAAGTGCTCTCTCTCCCACCTGCCACGAACTGCTCCTCTCTGTACCCATAGGCTGCAGCCCCATATCTTAAATAAGCCTGTTATTTGTTTCTTTGTTTTTTTATTTTGCTAATCTTGTCTTTGGTACTGGTCTAGAAAGCAAAGAATATGGAACTGAAATGGAATTTACATTTGAGACTTTTGGGAAAAGTATAACATTCATTAGTGTGATTCTTGCATTTGATACTCTCATCGCTTTTAACATAGTATCAAAAATTGACCCCGATGCCAACATTTTAAACCAGCCTGCCCTATTAGAGGCACAGACTAGGGAGCAGAAGAAAGCTCTTGTGAGAGCTTTTTGTGCCTAAGCAATGAACTTGGTGTGGAGGGAACTGCTTATCTGCTGCCAAGTCCCATAAGCTCTGCAGCTCTTAGTTTCTTCATTTGTTAAGTGTCTGTTTCCATTGCTGAGGCTCCAACATGCTTTGGTGCATGTGGTGAGTAGGTGGGACCAGCCACCATTTTACTCCCCTTCTAATTCCTATGGTAACCAATAGAGCAAAATCCTTAGAAAGGCTCTGTAGTGAGTGTGCTTACATCACGAACAGGGAGATGAGAGAATCTGTCTTATCTCTTGTGTTCCACAGGAGGTTCAGGAAAGAGAAGACTGTGGTCAAAAACAGCAGGTAGTGGCAATGAATCTGGAAAAGCTGGAGCTGCTACTCAGAATCTTTACAAAAAGGGAAAAGAGAATCAGCAAAGATGAAGCCCAAAGACCAAGAATGCTGATCACTGGGAGCTTCACAGATTCACATGGAAGCTTCTCCCATCTTTACTTATTTACTCATAAATAGTCAATGATAGGGTCAAGTTTAATGATTTATTAAGCTGTAGTACACAAGGTACTCCAGCACTGTCATATAGAAATATTTACGATTATTTAAAAATAAGACCTAATACCCATTATTGGTTATTAATTAATAGATGAGAACTGGAACTCTTCTTCTGACATTTGTGAGAACAAGCTATTTATCAATCAACCAAAATTTCCAATGCTACAGTGAGAGAAACCCAACCATTTTCATCAGACTTATTAGAGCACACCATCATTGCGAGATCTCACACTGACATGCAATCTATTATAATGTGAAGGTATTACATTTGTAGGTGGGTGATTAGGCATAGCTATGAAGTAAGAAGTGACAGAAATAGTGATTTCAATAATTTTAGAAACCCATGTTGGAGGAATTGGTCACTGAGGACAGCTGCTTCTCAAATGTCTCTCTTCTCTGGTTTCAGAAAAATACAAAATTAGAAGTTAATTTTTTTTAGGGAGATTGGAGGATAATTGAGGGGATAATTGGTTGGGGGACATGAGGTATAATCACAATTTGTGGTAATGGACATGCTTCCAGTATGGATCTGGCCATCACACCTTAGGCACAAGTTATGACAATTTGCTTTGTACCCCATGAATATTCATAACCTATAAAAACAAAAAAAAATTTTAATAAAAAATAATAAAAATAATAAAGAACTGAGAGAGGAAGGTGGAAAGAAGCTCTTACACACCTTTCCAGAAAAAGTGAGAAATAGATGACAATTTCATCACAGCAAAGAAATCCCAAACGCATCACTTTCCTGCTTAAGCTAGTGGTATCTACAGCCTATGTTTGAAATATTTCATTTTGGGCGAATAGTGAAAGTCACTCAGCAAACTCTCAGAAGCAGAAGAGCTTTAGAATCATAGCCTTCAGCGATGGCACTCATGACAAGTCCCCCTGTCTGCAGGACTTAAGCTAGTGGTATCTACAGCCTATGTTTGAAATATTTCATTTTGGGCGAATAGTGAAAGTCACTCAGCAAACTCTCAGAAGCATAAGAGCTTTAGAATCATAGCCTTCAGCGATGGCACTCATGACAAGTCCCCCTGTCTGCAGG
>NW_007728915.1:239590-240199 GCF_000696425.1 Galeopterus variegatus
AAGAGCTTTAGAATCATAGCCTTCAGCGATGGCACTCATGACAAGTCCCCCTGTCTGCAGGATATAATCCCTTCTTGGATTCAGGATCACGTGCCTCCTGAAAAGGATTGCTGGGGAAGTTCTGAAGTACTTTCAGGGAAAGTACCAAAGAAATTATCCATAGCCATGGTACTTTCAGACCTACAGTTTTGGCTGTAGTACTATTTTGCCTTCCTCAATACTTACTAATTTTGAAGACTTGGGCCACCTATTTAACCTCTCTGCTCATTTTCCATGTCTATCAAATTGGTTAATAATACAACCTTTTTGGCAGAGTAGTTTTGAAGATTAAATGGGTAAATAAAATAAAACGTTTAAAGCAGAGCCTGGCTGAAAGAGAAATTTTACTAATGACTATCACATTAATATCAACATCATCATCCCCATCACCACCATTATCATTGCAATGATCTTTATTATCAACCTCGGATTCTGAGCTATGTAGGATTGACTTCATGTTAGAGGAACCCTTGGATGCCTCAGAAAAGTGGCACCAACCACATTTTGTGGATATTTTGCTATGGCGTATGCTTCATTTTCTGAGTAAATAATACTATCTCTACTAGTTTG
>NW_007728915.1:241052-244778 GCF_000696425.1 Galeopterus variegatus
GAGATGACATGTGAAATTCATACCAACAGGAATGAGAACAAGGCATAACTTGTCTTAGTCCAGATTCCCAAAGAAGCAGGCAAGGATTTTTGTGAGATTTGTTAAGGGGGTCGTTTTAGTCCATTTTCTGTTGCTTATAACAGAATACCTGAAACTGGGTAATTTATGAAGAAATTAAATTGATTTCTTACAGTTTTGGATGCTGGGAAGTCTACAGTCTGGGGGCATTTCTGGTAAGGGCCTTCTTCTTGGTGGTGACTCTCTTCAGCCACACAGGATGTCACAAAACGAGAATGGCAAGAGAAAGCAAGCGATCTTCTCACTTGCTGTCCTTATAAAGCTATCATAACCACACCCATGATAACCCATTACTACATGAATGAATCAATCCATTCACTAGGGCACAGTCCTCACGATCCAATCACCTCTCAAAGGTCCCACCTTTCAAATACCATAATTGGATTTCCCGCCCTCTTAACATGTTTACAATGGAAGTCAAATTTTCAATACATGAACTTTTAGGGGACGCATTTAACCCATAGCAGGGGTGCTCCCAGGAGAAAGCAGGAAGAGAGCAAAAGAAGCAGTGTTGCAAGGTAACATGACTGATTCCATCTTTGTCCCAGTTGTAAAAACAGCTAAATGCATTTCTACACTCTGTAGCTCTATGGTCACAAGCCTATTCCTGTGTTAGCAAGAAAACCACAGACTGCCAGCTCTTTCCTCTGTAGATGAGAAACACAGTTGCTCTCTAAAGCAGACCCCTCCTCAAGTAACCACATTTCCTGCCCTTATACCCAAGTGTGATAGACCCTTACTCAAGAACCTTCTTTACCTAGGTTTAACTCACATCTACTGACCCATTTAAACTAAACGTGTTTTTTGTGGAAAATTTTATGCTCTGCTAAAACCTGCATATTTCAGCTTCTGTAAACCAGCTTGCTTGCTATTGCAGAACACCCTGTAGGCCAAACAGGATACAGTTTATGCCTATAAGAACCTTTCCCTAATGAGGCTGGGGGCTGCACTCTCTCCAGACTACCTGGGGAGACAGACCCCTGCTGACCGGGACCAGCAGGAGAAATAAACCTTCCACAACCCACAAGTATTTTTGTGTGGTGTCCACCTTACTGGGAACTGTGCCTCACAACAGCAGGAAAGACAGAGGGAATAAGCCAGGCAGGGTGCAGTTTTAGGCATCACACCAGCCTTCAGCCTGAGGCCATGAAACACACTTGTGTCTCAGAGTTCGTTCCATCTCAAGGCTAGGGAGCTGGACTTTTATTCTACTTAGCAAGCATCTTGCAACTCTCAAACTTTAATTAAACTCCCAGGCATGTCTGGCTCCATGTGTGTCTGATTAAAGTAGTTCCAGAAACCTAAGGGTAGTTCTCTAAACAGGCTGCAGGTATGAACCCCTAAAAGACACTCACAGAAATGCAGACTTTACCCACAGAACTGATAAAAGAGATCTGGGGGACACCAACAAATTTGCTACATTTAAAACACTTGGGAAAAATGAAAGTACCTAGTATATCATCAAACATAATTGAGTTTGTCTTACCTGAGCTCTTATCTTTCTCATGTCAGGCAAGTTACTGCATCTCCCTGATCCCTGGTATCCTCTATGTCAAAAGAATAGGGTAGTAATACCTACTCTATATGTTTATAGGGACCAAGCTAGAAAATACACACAAAGCCTTCTATGTAATAACCACTCAATAAATGTTAATTGTCATTACCATTATTGTCCTCAACGTCATCACCATTGCTGGCTTTTCTGAAACAGAAAATCCTTTGGTAAAACTCAGGATTTTAAAACTCAATGCCTAAATTCCAAGCTGTCTTGGCTTTTTCTGGCACAAAACACTTAACTCTTCAACTCAGTTTTTAAATTTCAGGAAATGTGCTAGCTCTCCTCCTCCTCTACTTTATCCTTCTCTTCCCACATCTATCTGATCCTCCCATCTGTGTTCCTCTTGACCTTGAACTTGGAGCCAGCCAGTTCATTGTTCAACCAAAACCAGGCAACTCCAGAGACAGGTGTGGATTCAAAACTCATACATACTGTCAGTTCTCTGCACTCCGAAAATAATGGGATTAGGACTAGCTCCTTGGAAGGTCTGCCAGAGAGCAGAAGTGGCAAAGACTTCTGGAAGCAACAATGCTGGGATGCTCAGGCTTTGTTAAAAGGCATCAATGGGGAGACTGCAAAACAGACCTACTAAGGGCTTTGGGTAGCCACAGAACATTTCAGGCATGACTTCATGTGTCTTAGCTGGTAAATTCATTTCTGATCCATGTAAGGAGGGGTGAGAAGAGCAGTGGGTTTTCAGGGGAACATTTCCCTAAGCACTTCCAATACTTAGTAAACTGGAAACTGAGAGAGCTTGAAATTTTAATGCTCCAGAAAAACCCTGTCAGGCATGTCATTAGTCCCACCTGTTCATGCTGTAGTCATCTTTCTGATGTCAAGAAAGTCAAGAACGTCCCCATTTAGCAACTGAAAACCCTTTCTTAGGTTTTCTGTTCTTGCCTCTAATTATGAAAGGGTCTGGCCTTCAATTATGAATATTATGCCCGTAATTATGGCAGTGCCTGACAGATATAATAGATTCTCAGAATCTAGACTCAACACTCAAGACAAGGTGCCTCAGCAGAGAAAACATTGCCCTTTGGCATCTGTTACTGTTGTCATCAAGATGCCTAAGGATACAATAATTTGAAGATAAAGGAAATGACAACCAAATTATTCACATCCTTAGGCAGATCATGTTTCATATTAGAAAGTAAAACTTACTTTAGTCTATTTTTCTCTTATTCAATTGATCTATTTAGTACAATCATCATTTAACTTAAAATGCCTATTTGACATAGATTAAAAATTCTTTGTTGAAAGATGCTACTTGGAAGCACACCAATTGGACATGTATTGGATTTTACATGACATTTTATTGCTATTTCTTTGCTCATCTAAGATTCCAACTTGGCAAAGAAGATTCCAGGAAACAATCACACTTCCACCAAATCATCTTAGGTCTTGAAAGAGAGATAGCACTAGAACTTGAAGCCAATCATGAATGCACACACAGCCCACACGGCCCCAACCTGTAAATGTGGCAGAACATTAAATGAATAATGAATAAATGGATATTAAGCACACTGTAGACTACTGGTCACTACACAAAAAAAGGACAGGGTGGAAAGCATCTTTCATTTTTTAAAACTCAGCTCTGTACCTGACCTCACAAGATGGGTTGCAGAAAACAGAATAGCTTTGTGATGGTAACCATCGCAACCTGACTCCTTGCTGCCTGCTGACTAGCAGCAAATATGACAAGGATGTGAAGATTTAAATTTCATGATTCGTGTGGGGGTTTTTTTGGGGGGGTGGATTTTTTTTGGGGGGGTCTTGTGTAAAAGCCTGGGGAGAAAAATTTTTAAAATAAATAAAACCATAAATGCTAGATATTTTCAAAATCCAAAGAAACAGGAACCAAAATGTGTTTATTTTATACAGCTATTATGCTTCCCACATTGTGCTTAGTGCTGACGGATGAAACCATCTGTTTACAGAGTATAATCTAGTTGAGAAGACAAAACTCTACTGTATGCAGAGTAAATAGAAAAAGACTCAAAATAAAGCTAAAGAACACAGGACATGCTGAAGTTCCCAAAAAATTTCTTAGATGGAGGGAAGTACATGACAAAATATCTTTTTTTTTT
>NW_007728915.1:245412-247344 GCF_000696425.1 Galeopterus variegatus
TGAAGTTCCCAAAAAATTTCTTAGATGGAGGGAAGTACATGACAAAATATCTTTTTTTTTTTCCTTTTTGTCTTTTTTCGTGATTGGCAACGGATCGCAACCCTCAGTGTCATGCCCGGACCTCGCTCAGCCAGTGAGCAGCCGGTCTGTATGTGGGATCCAAACCCTCGGCGGGAGCGCCGCCACGCTCCCAAGTGGTGCACTGTAGCAGTGCACCACCAGGCCAGCCCCATGACAAAATATCTTAAAGCAGACCAGTAAAGCTTTTTTCTAGAGTGAAGTCATATAAAAGATGATTACATTTCCGATAATTATAAAAATTATAATTCCAAACGGTCCTCTGAAAAATGGGGGATACATACATCAACTGCTATCTGATAGCATGGCTCATGTGCTGCTCTTTGGGTTGGGTCCTTCTATGTTGAGTCAGGAGTCCCCAGGACCCATGCTTCTCCTTGTCCCTCCATCTATTCCATTTACAATAGCCACCAAAAAAAATAAAATAAAATATTTAGGAATAAAGCTGACCAAGGGTGTGAAAAATCTCTACAAAAAGAACTACAAAACACTGTTGAGAGAAATTAAAGAGGACACAAGAAGATGGAAAGATATCCCATGCTCTTGGATTGGAAGAATTAACATTGTGAAAATATCCATACTACCCAAAGTGATCTACAAATTCAATACAATCTCCATTAAATTCCAATGACATTTTTCTCTGAGATGGAAAAAGCTGTCCAGACATTTATATGGAACAACAAAAGACCACATATAGCCAAAGCAATTCTGAGCAAAGAAAATAAAGCTGTTGGCATAACACTACCTGACTTTAAACTATATTACAAAGCTATAATAACCAAAACAGCATGGTACTGGCATAAAAACAGACACACAGATCAATGGAACAGAATAGAGAACCCAGAGATTAACCTATATGCCTACAGCCATCTGATCTTTGACAAAGGCAGCAAGTCTACATACTGGGGAAGAGACTGCCTTTTCAACAAATGGTGCTGGGAAAACTAGATAATCATATGTGGGAGAATGAAACTAGACCCATATCTTTCACTGTATACCAAAATCAACTCAAAATAGATAAAAGAATTAAAAATACACCATGAAACAATAAAACTCCTTAAAGAAAACATAGGGGAAACATTCCAGGATATAGGGGTGGGTACAGAATTCATGAATAAGACCCAAAAAGCACAGGCAAGTAAAGGTAAAATAAACAAATGGGATTATATCAAACTAAAAAGCTTCTGCACAGCAGAAGAAACAATAAACAGAATAAAAAAACAACCAACAGAGTGGGAGAAAATATTTGCTAAATATATATCTGACAAAGGGTTAATATCCAGTATATACAAGGAACACAAACAACTTTACAACAAAAAAACAAATTACCCAATTAAAAAATGGGCAAAGGAGCTGAAGAGACATTTCTCAAAGGAACATATATGAATGGCCAACAGACACAAGAAGAGTGTTCAATATCACCCAGCATCCATGAAATGCAAACCAAAACCACACTGAGATACCATCTCACTCCAGTTAGGATGGCTAATATCCAAAAAACTGAATGATACATGCTGGTGAGGTTGCAGAGAAAAAGGAACTCTCATATACTGTTGGTGGGGCTGCAAAATGCAGCCTTTATGGAAAATGGTATGGAGGTTCCTCAAACAATTGCAGATAGATCTACCATATGACCCAGCTATCCCACTGCTTGGAATATACCCAGAAGAATGGAAATCATCATGCCGAAGGGATACCTGTACTCCAATGTTTATTGCAGCTCTGTAAACAACAGCCAAGAGCTGGAATCAGCCAAAATGTCCATTATCTGATGAGTGGATAAGGAAACTGTAGTACAACTACACAATGGAATACTACTCTGCTATAAAAAAGAATGAGATACTACCATTCACA
>NW_007728915.1:248004-249749 GCF_000696425.1 Galeopterus variegatus
GTCCATCATCTGATGAGTGGATAAGGAAACTGTGGTACAACTACACAATGGAATACTACTCTGCTATAAAAAAGAATGAGATACTACCATTCACAACAACGTGGATAGACTTAGAGAAAATTATATTAAGTGGAACAAGTCAGACACAGAAAGAGAAATACCACATGTTCTCACTTATTTGTGGGAGCTAAAAATTAATAAATAAAAAAACACAAAAACAAAGGGTGGGGGGAAGAAAACAGAATACCCACAAAAATTCCTTGAACTATTTAAGCCAAGTGCACAGATATGATGTGGTCGGGGGGATGACGGAGGTGGAGAGGAATGGGTAAAGGGGCATGAAAATCAAGTACAATGTATTTTGAGAAGTAAAATAAAATTAAATTTAATTCAATTTAAAAAAAAACGAATCATCCTCACCCTTCTGGGCACAAATTAAGTTCTGCTCTCTCAGCGAAGTCTTCTCAAATGATTCAGTCTTTATTGTCATTCATGTTTCAAATGCACATCTTGCTTCCTTCACATGGATTGTATTTCAAATAGAGTCTATGTGAAGCAAAATAATGTTATATATTTATCAAACCATGTCATTTACCTAATGGAAAAATAGGAAATTAAATTTTCTTGCATTCAGGTAAAGTCATTTGATCACTTTTATTCAATAGTATGGGAGAGGAAGTGGTGTTCACCATCCCCAGAACTAGTCCTTAAAAATTCAACCATTTATATTTTTCGATACAAACACATTTCCACCGAGAACCATATGTTGTGAACAGATATGTCTAAAGATAGAAAGAGCCTGTATCTTTAAGTCGGCACTTAGAGAAGAGCTCTCAGGAATACTCCCTGTCCAGCAGTAATCTCAGAAATATGACCAAGAAATAAAATTTTACTGTAGTAACCCATTGAAATTCTATGGTCATTTATATACTAACTCATATGTATTGCCCTGTTTAATATAGTATGTTGTTTTTATTTATTTTTAACCTTTTATTGAAGTATAACATATACATACAGAATACCCAAATCAGTAGTGTACAGCTAGATAAATTTTCAGAAACTGAACACACCATGCATCCAGCATCAAGATCAAGAAGCAACATTACCTGCCCCTAAAAGCCACCACATGCGCTCCCCTAGCCACAGCTTCTGACTTCCAACATAATGGGTTAGTGTTGCCTCCCATGTTATAGAAATGGATCATGAGACTGCAGTTGATGGGTTACCACTAGAGGTCTCTCCTGAGGCAGAAACACAGCCCTGCTCACACTACACAAGGCCTCCCAAACTGCAGTCCCCTTCATCTCCTGTAAGAAAGGCACTAGTTTCTCATGTTACACAGTGGGAAAAGAGAGGGAGAGAGGGCTGAGCACCAGGATTTTTAAGTGGCTGGGTTCACAGTCTCAAGATGCTCTGGGAGATTTGGGGGACAAAGCTGAGTACAAAAGCAACATCTGGGACATTGTCCCCAAGCCTCACTTCAATGTCCCAGTGAGCTGGTGTTGCCCGAATGAGCACAAGGACTTCTTCCTGGAAAAAGGCCCACGGATCTCAATGGCCCTTTATTCTAGGCCCAAACCCTAAACTTAGCTCCTCAGATCATACCACCCTAATCAAGAGGTAAGGTAAAGGCAAAAAAGACATGGATGGGGCCGGCCCGGTGGCACACTGCTATAGTGCGCCACTTGGGAAGCGCAGCGGCGCTCCCGCTGAGGGTTCAGATCCCACATACAGACCGGCCGCTC
>NW_007728915.1:250682-251389 GCF_000696425.1 Galeopterus variegatus
AAAATAAATAAATAAATACACATAAAAAACCAGGGGGGAGGGAAGAAGACATTAAAAAAAAGAGGTAAGGCCTTTTGAGAGATGATTAAATCATGAGATCAGCGCTCTCATTAGTGTAATCAGTGCCCTTATAAAAGAGGCCTGAGGGAGCTTGTATGCCCCTTCAGAAGGTGCCACCTGTAAGGAAGAGACCCCTACCAGATTTTGAATCTTCCAGCTCTGTGATCTTGCACATCTCAGCCTCCAGAACTTTGAGAAATAAATTTCTGTGGTTTATAAGCCACTCAGTTTATGGTATTTTTGTTCTAGCAGCCCAAACGGACTCAGACACTCAGCTAGGTTTGAAACACTACTCCATCATTTATAAGATTTCCAAATTAATATTTGGATTTATTATTTTTGTGTCTGCTGTGCAGCTGTTCTGTAAGCCATTGTGTCATTGGGACGAGTGGGTGACTTGTAAAGGGATATCATAGGGAGTTTTTGGAGCATTCCATTTATGGACACTCACTTTTGTGTCCAGTTGTTTGCCACTAAGTACAATGCTGTAATAAACATCCTTGTACATATACCTTTGAAAAGATGGAGCTTTTATTTTTATAGGAGAGAGTGTAAAGAGTGGGTCTTCTGGGACATTATGCAGTTTCAAGTTTTAAAAGCTGTCACACTATTGCTTTCAAAAAATTCAGTGGCAATTTACATGTTTA
>NW_007728915.1:252242-253887 GCF_000696425.1 Galeopterus variegatus
ATGTGTGAGAGGTCTAGACTCTGCATCCTCACAAGTACATGGTACTGTAACCTTTTTTTTTAGTGTCACTCTAATAGGGAAGCAGTAATGTCTTATTGTGATTAAATCTGCAGTTTCCAAATGACTAACGAGGCTGAGTAACTTTTCATGTGTCTATTTGTATTCTTTGCTGAAATATTGTTCAATCCTATTTTTAAAGTTGGCTTGAATATTTTCATATTATAGAATTTTAAGAGGTCTTTATATATTCTACACACATGTCATTTACCAGACATGTTTTGAAATGTTTCCTCTCATTTATGTCTTGCCTTTTTATTTGCTTAACAATGTTTTTATTATTTAAGTTTATACAGCAATATTGACTTGGTGGTTCTTTGAATTTTAAAATGTATAGCTAGATCTATGTAAACACCATAGTAAGCAATATACAGAAAATTCAATTACTACAAAAAAAACTCCCTCATGTTATCCATTTATGTTTGCCTTCACTTTCCAATTATAACCCCTAGGAACCACAAGTATATTCCTCACACCTACATACAGTTCTATCTTTTTTAAGTATGTTACATAAGTGTAATCATACAGTAGTAACATTTGAAGACCAGGTTCTTTCACTCACTACAATGCCTTTGAGGCTCATGAAAGCTGTGTGCACACAATTCTGTTCCATTTTATTGCTGGATCTGATCTGTATTCCATTGTGTGGATATACCTCAGTTTGTTTATCCATTAACCTACTAAAGAACATTAGGTTTGTTTCCAGTTTGGGTCAATTATTAATAGAGTCACTATAAATACCCATGTAGAGATTTTTGCATGAATGTATGTTTTCATTTTTCTAAGTTACATTCACAAAAGTGACATCACTGGGTCACACAGAAGAGTATTATTAACTTTATGAGAAACTGCCAAAATACTTTCCAGAGTGGCTATACCAGATTTTATTCCCAACATCAATATACGAACAGTTCTAATATACACATCCTTGTCCGCATTTGGTATTGAATGTTTTTTTAACCTTTCTAATAGATATGTAATACTATCGCACCATGATTTTAATTTTCAGTGATTAATGGCCTTTGTTTTGTATTCTTTTCTAAACTGGCCAGTCAGGTACAGCCACAAGAGGAGACAGAGAAGACGGCATGTGGTCAACACCCTATGTTGGGTAGAGGGTTGGAGAGTGCCACCAAAGAGAAAAGACCAGAACCCACATGGATCTCAGTCCAGGCAGGGGCAGCCTGCGTGGATGGGGCACTGCATTGGCTGGTCCTAGGCACCAGAGAATACTCCACAGTTCAGGGGATCCTGAGGCACAGGTCCTGAGTTGAGGATTCTCTTGCTTGAGCCTAAAAATGGTACTGCTTCCATATCTGAGAGTCCAAAATATATTGTACACAATGTAGAAGTCTTGATTCCCAAAGAAATTCAAGAGATCATTCCAAAGCAAAGAGAAAGGGAGGTGTGGCTGTCTATAACAACACAGGTCAACTGCAGATGTTTATGCCATTACAATAGTAATAGCTAACATCCCTGTAATAAATGTTTTCAAATCATTATTTGGAAGATTAGAAGCAAATTCCATGGTCTCACTCTAACTGACTGCTGGAAAATACACACACACACAAACACACACACACACACA
>NW_007728915.1:255905-256764 GCF_000696425.1 Galeopterus variegatus
GAAGGAAGGAAGGAAGGAAGGAAGGAAGGAAGGAAGGAAGGAAGGAAGGAAGGAGTCTTAAGTAGTCAAAGTCCACAAAGAAGAAGAGCAAAAATGTTTTACAATAAATCACATTTACATAAAACATATGTGCTACAATGAAAGCAAGAGAGAGGGCAGGAAGAAAGGTTACGTAAGCAAGAAATATAAAAGAAATCCATGATGTCAGCAGTGAATAAATATTAGAAATGTCATGTTGGAAATATTGAATGAATTCTCTGAGTTAATGAGTAAACATTAGAGAACAGAGAGAGTGGGAATGCTTTACCATCATCCAAGTATTTGTGAGACGTCTTGAAAATTAAGGAGAAAAAAAGAATTAGCCATCTCCTTGAGCATCAAGATTCCTGGAAGAGCAGAAATGCCCAGTCATCCATTCAGCTCACGTTAAGCAAATATTTAATATATTTTATGTGACAAGCACTGAGCTAGATATTGAAAATTAAAAACTAGGAAGGAAATTTCTGCTCTCCAGAAATTTGAGTGTTTTGTGAGATTCAGAACAGCCTGATTCTAGATGGTTCAGCTAAAATCAGGAAAAGACATGGGAGAAACCATGGGAGAAGGCAAATACTGCAAAGTGGAATCCATTCTGAGCACAGTTGCCCAACAGATCCTTTGAAGACTGAGTCAAACCATGTCACTTCTTTGTTCCAAAAAGCAGAAGTCCCTTCTCAACTCCAAAACCTCCAATGAGCTCCCTATTTCTTTTAAAGTAAAATATCCTTAAAGTCCTTAAAATGGGCAACAATGCCCTGCACAGGCTGGTCTCTGTTATCTGTGTGGCTGCAGCTCTCACTAATCATCCCCCCGCCCCCCC
>NW_007728915.1:257967-259992 GCF_000696425.1 Galeopterus variegatus
TTTTTTTTTTCCTTTAAATTTTTATTTTTTCCTTTAAATTTTTATTTTGTCGATATACAATGTGGTTGATTATTGTGGCCCATCTCCGAAACCTCCTTCCCTCCTCCCTCTTCCCCCTCCCACCCAACAATGTCCTTTCCGTTTGCTTGTTGCAACAACTTCAAAGAATTGTAGTTGTTATATCTTCTTCCCCCTCCCAATGATCAGACCTTTTGAAGAGTGTGCCTTTGTGCATTAGCATAGCTACATGTAAGAGATGCCATTAGAGATTCTTTCATTTAAATATATCCAGCCCATGCAATGATGTATTATTTTCCTGTATTATTTAAATTCTCCACCTATATTGATAAGATATTCTTTTTAGAAAATGGTCATAATTGGAGTTATTATCAATATGCTATAAACTTATTTATCTTGTATTGAATACAGCATGACATGGTGGAAGAAACAACTTGGAGACATGCAGACTAGAGAAGAAGTTTCAGCTTTGCTGTTTATTGGGTATCTGGTCTTGAACACATCACTGAACTTTTTCAAGTCTTCAGTTTCCTTTCTATAAAATGGAGGGGGTTGGTAATAACACTTACACTCCTGTTGTGGAAATTAAATATTCTAATGTATGTAAAGGATCGGCACAGTGTTTGGGACAGAGGCCATTAAAATGTTAATTAAGATTTCTCTACAATCCAAGCGCCAAGTGCCAAGTGCCTCCTGCACATTATCTCTTTCCATCACAATCCTGCGAAGTAAAATCTATTATAATTCCCAATTCACAGGTGAGACAACCAAGGCTTAACCAAGATTAAGCAACTTGCCCACAAGTCACAGAAAGAGAAAGCAGCAAAGCCAGGATATAAACTCTAGTCTTTCCGAGTCTGGAAGTAGACAATATAAACACAAAACTATACAGTGTGCTCCATATGCTGCTATGCTAAGTCCATCACCCTTGGATTCATGAAAAACATACTCATCTTGAATTTTGGTCTAAAATAGATCTCATTGCAGAAGGACGTCACTATACCACCTATCTCCCAACCTGCTACAACATTTTCAACTTTCTCCTGACTGTTCTCTGAATAACTCCTTTCTGCCTTTTAGCACTTTTTCAGGAGAGGGGAGTTGTGGGGGAGGGTACTCAGAGAGCTCTTTCTCTCAATTTTTCTTTTATCAACCATTCCCCCAACCCAGTGGTATTTAATACCTTTACCCAGAGGGGCCACTCCTCTGGCTTGGTTCATCATTTTGCTTCCTTCTTCCTCAGGTACTTCCCACCCCATTTATTAACAACTTCCAAATACAAGGAAACTCTGAGATAAAGTCATGCCCCAAGGAAAGGCTCATAGGGCCTCCATTTCTACCTGAAGAGAGTCACTTCTGATTTCTAAATTCAGCTTGCCGGTATTCCCTGAAACAGCAACGAAACATTCAGAAATTCAGTTTGTTGGTTATAGTGATGACCACAGATGCAGGCATGCGTGAATTCCAAACAAAGGGGGCCTAAGGAGAAGGCTTGAGGCATTTTTCAGATAAGAAGCCAGAGAACACATGAAGCAGAGAGATGCAGATATCAAATACTACCATTCTGTTTGTCTGTACAAAGCAAATATTTGAATAACAGTTGCTGGATGGAAAGTATGCACACACACACACACGCACACACGTACACACACATCACATAAGTCAAAAAAGTTGAAAATCCCAGTAACTTCTGCTGAGCAGTCAAAAGGAGACATCAGATGAAAAAGAAAGCAGAGAGGCCACCCTGGTATACAGTGTAAACACAGGTTTTCTCAAAGGTCTATATACAATCTTCAAAGTTCCATAGAGCAAAGAAATCCATAGATAGCTCAGATGTGGCTAAAACCAAAATCAAAAGGCAAGAGCGAAGCAGAAGCACAGAGTGATAGAGGGCTGCAGTTCCAAACTGAAGAACTGTCCTAAATAAATAATTCGTTAAGCTCCTCCTAGGTATCAGCTACTGCTTGACACTGTGTTCATTATCTCAGAACAACTCTACAATAGAGG
>NW_007728915.1:260464-262105 GCF_000696425.1 Galeopterus variegatus
AGATAGCTCAGATGTGGCTAAAACCAAAATCAAAAGGCAAGAGCGAAGCAGAAGCACAGAGTGATAGAGGGCTGCAGTTCCAAACTGAAGAACTGTCCTAAATAAATAATTCGTTAAGCTCCTCCTAGGTATCAGCTACTGCTTGACACTGTGTTCATTATCTCAGAACAACTCTACAATAGAGGAATTATTATCCACTTCATACAGATTAGGAAGTTGAGGTGCAAACTCTTAACTACAAATTATTCCTAATCACAGAACAACCTGTGAGAAATGCTCTCACCCATCCAAGGCCAAAGGATGGACACAGAGACACGAGGTACAGCGAATCAAGACTTTAATTACAGCCTTGCAAGGTTTGGGTGTCTCACGGGCAGGCACACAGGAAAGGGCTGTAACAAGCAATTTATTCCTAGTGTGCAAGTCCCTGCCCCCACCTCCTCATTGGCTGAGAGTACTACGGGATGCACAATCTTCCTGGATGACATCTAAGATTACCCCAATTTACTACCCCCTGTAGGAAATTTCTTTGTCTGAGGGCTCAGGACAAGCCTGCGCAAAAGACCTACTGAAACCCGGTGAAAGGAGAAACATTAGAGAATAAAGAGAACAATAAAGGGCTAGTAATTCATTACCATCTTAAGGTGAACTTTATCCATTTGAAGTAAACAATTAAGGGCTGGTAACTCATCAGCTCAAGGAGAACTATCTATTCAGCAAACCCCAGGAATGGGCTGGACCAGACAGATAGCTTTTGGGCTGGGCCTGAATTATTTTTGAAAATGAATCACTTAGATTATTTCTCACACAAGCCAGATCTACACAATTCCAAAGCCCTCTTTTTTAAGCACTCTGCCGTCATTTAAGAAATAGCCATTGATTGCAGCAGCCTCTGCTTCCTTTCTGGAATTACAGCCTGAGCCTTCCCAGCTCTCCTGGGGAGAAATGAGGGCTCCCATTCCAGGGAGAGACAGCCACATTTAGCAGCCTAGAAAGCATGGATGGTCCAGTCTGTTGTTTCCAGACACGTTGCTCCCTATTGCCTCATAATGTTTAGCTACCATGATCTGTTAAATTCTCTCTGTGCCAGAAGTGGGGATTCATTTAAATATGCAATTGAGCTTTATTTTTATTTTTATTTCTGCCTGCCCCATCAACACACCCTGCATTCTAAAGCAATAAGGCAAATATCACTATTTAGTAGGCTTCAGAGTATGTGAAAATGTCTGTGTTGGCAGGAGATTCTAACTACAGCAAGCAGATGAAGAGACACTTTGTTATGATGCTAAATCTCTTTCTAGAATGTGTTAAAAAGCCATGATTGTTTAGGGCTTTTTGGAATCAATAAGGAATGTGGAGAGAAGGTCTGTTGCTTGATTATAGGTAGAGTGATCATACAGCTTATCCAAACTGGAACTCTTCTGAGAGAGAAATAGGACGCCAGACAGGATGTTGGGTCAAACAGGCATAAACTGGGAATTTCCTAGATAAACTAGGAATTTTGGTCTCTCTGGTTGTTTGTAATTTCACTTCCAAGGAAGGATTAAGAGTTTTCAGCCAAATGAAAAATTTTAGATCCCATCTGGGCAAGATTATTTGCAACCCCTAGTGACACTTGGTTTGCTCAGAAGAAAATGATAG
>NW_007728915.1:263138-270524 GCF_000696425.1 Galeopterus variegatus
TAGTGGCACTGACAAATTGAGAGGGACGTGAACTGGCACATACTTTCCCCCCCAAAAAAAAATCACATAGTAAAATTTCACAGATAGATTCCTCTCATCACATTTTATTTTAACCCGTATTCTTTTTAAACAGCTAAAAAATTTTAGGTATAAAATGCATATATTATAGCACACTGCCTAAAGAATCAACCAAATAGACCCACAAAATCCTCTGGAACTCAGTTAAGTAGGCCGATTTATTTGGTGGCAACAACCGCAGTAATTTCCAATGAACACATTTAATTCTTGTACATGATTTCCCTACTCCAGCATATTGGACCCATCTGTACAATGGCAGGGAGCCTACAGGCAAGGTGAGAGGCTGTCAGCAGTTTGGCATAGGTAGGAAGAGAGGGATAGGGAAGCAAAGTTGGCAGAACTTACTGCTAACGGCCACCAAGCCATGCCACGTCATTTGATGTCAACAGCCCGAGCCTGCTCAATTGTGCACCTCTTTGCTCCCACTTGTGGCCACGCACACGCAGGGAATAATAAAACACTATGAGAAGAAAACCAGTGAAAGCCAGAAAGTAAGGGTAAATAAGGAAAGTCATAGAGTTGTTCAGTTGGAAGAAGAAACTGAGAAAAGACAGGAGTTTCCTGATATAGAGTGATGGAGCTTGAAGTTAACAGAGTGCAAGCTCCTCATTCTATAGCTGGGGAAACTGAGGCCTACATAGGGACAGAGATGTGTCCATGTCTTATAGAACTGCTCTGTGCTGGCACGTTGTTCACACAGGCTATATAGACAATGCTCAATCACAGGCTGACCTAAGGCTTGGGGGAACACCCTGTGACCCTCCAAGTTTAGGGCAAAATGGGCAGTCTTGTGAGGAGCTGGTACAAGGCCATGCCTCACTCGTCTCCTGTCTTGAGGGAGGCTGTCATCAGGCTGTTTCTCATCCGTTTCCCTCACTCTGGTGAGGTATAGGGCTCTCCACCTTAGTGTAGGCTGACTGCTCAGCTGCAGTGTGGAGCTGGTTCCTCAGCAACAGGTTGACCCACAGCTCCTGCTGCATGTCATCAGGCCCCTTTTGTTCCCATGTCATCCTGGGTTACAAGAGGCATAGGGAGCACACCTTTGCTGACCTTGCTTTTGCTGCCTGTGTAAGTAATAAGCTGTCTGCACCTTTCTGGGCTCATTGTTTTCTTCCCAACCAAATCTGTTAGTCTGTTTGACATTTCTCACTTTGGATTATACCTAAGGGATTTAGCCTCCCCCAAATTCATAAAATTTTTATTTTTTAATTTATTTTTTAATTTTGTACATTTATGGGGCACATATTGTGTTTTACTACGTGTATACCTTATATAATGATCAAATCACAGCGGTAGCATATCCATCACCTAAACATTTATTATTTCCTTATGGTGATAACATTTAAGATCCTTTTTTCTAGCTATCTCGAAATACACAATACACAATGCAATATTATTAGCTATAATCACACTGCAACACCAGAACTTATTCTTCCTATTTCACTGTAACTTTATACCCACTGACCAACAGATAAATGAATAAAGAAAATGTCGTATATACACAAAATGGAAAATCATTCAGCTATAAAAAATAATAAAATCCTGCCATTTGTAGCAACAAGGATGAACCTGGAGGACATTATGTTAAGTGAAATGAGCTAGGCACAGAAAAACAAATACTGTATGTTCTCACTCATATGTGGACTCTAAACACATTGTCCTCATAGAAGTAGGGAGTAGAATAGTGGTCACCAGAGGCTGGAAAGGGGAGAAGGGAGGGACTAGATGAAGAGAATCTTTATTTTTATATTTTCTCCAGAGGAAAAATTCCACAAAGGCAGAATGAACTTTCTCCAGTACTTAGAACACCTGGCAGACAGATGGCATTCAACAAACATCCTGTCATTGGAAGTCAGAACAGTACAGTAGTAAAAAGCTTGAGTCTGAGCCAGATCTGATAAGAGCTACCATCTTCTAGGTGTGTTGCCTTGGGTGAGTTATTTAACTTCTCTAAGGCTTACACGAGATGTCAAGTGAGACAATGTAGGGGAGCCACGTTGCACTGCCTGGCATAGAGTAGGTACTCATAAATGTTAAATATAAACAATCCTCCTCATCATCAAATGCTACCTCTCTGTTGTAGATCATGTTATGATTTCTAAGTTTTAGACTATCACATGTTAAAACAGTCCTTATTAGCCCCAATTGATAGAAACCAAAATTCAGGAAGAATTTGTGATTTGTTCATTGCTCAAAATTTAATCAGGGAGGGAAAAGGGTTCATCGGGTTATGAAAGAAATAAGCATAACCTTTTTGAAATATTTTTGTTTAAGATTATGTGGTGAAAGAAATCATGTTAAAAATAAATGTCTTGGTTTTATAATTGGGAGTGGAGTTTTAAATAGGCAAGAAAAATGAAATGAGACTGCAAGAGTTAAATAGTACTTATACATTGATTCTGGATTTCTCTAGAAGCTCATAGATGGTCAAGCAAGCCAACTATTTCCAAATACCCATCTATAGGATGGTGACTGTCCATAGGTCTGGAAGGAAGAAAGAACATCCTCTCTCAGAGAGACAAAATGGTTAAAACTAAGACCCTAGTTTTAAAAACAAAAGCAAAAAACCCAAACCAATACCAAATACAAATTCATTCCTAGACCATGAACCACCACAATGGAAGCCCAGATGGTTTATACACCTTTAAAAAGTGAAAACAAAGGAAGTGCAGTATCAGTACAGTGAGAAAAAGAAAAAAAGCCATGAGAATCAGGCAAGAGCCTCCAAAACAACCCATCAGAAAAAGACATTTATTCCAACATCCAGACTTGGAAGAAACTGCACTGGGTGAAGCAGATAAAAGATGCAAAGAGCATTATAATAAAACAAAAGTCCAGGAATTGAATGCTAATGTGAACTACACCAAATGCCACTATGTTAACACCTGCTGCTGGTCTGCCTTCAGCTGCTTAGCTCACCTTGAGTTCGTGATCACAAGTTATTAAAGCCCCTACCCTAGTTCTGTAAGCAGACATAGCCAGCTTATTGCAGATCGCCAGTCAGTTCTTTACACCAGATAGAGAGCTTGCAGTGGTTAATTTTATGCGTCAACTTAACTGAGCCATGGGGTGCCAAGACTTTCAGTCAAACATTGGTCTGGGTATGTCTGTGAGTATGTTTCACGGTAAGATTAACATTTGAATAGGTAGACTGAGTAAATCAGATTGCCCTCCACAATATACATAGGCCTCATTTAATCAATTGAAGACTTGAAAAGAATGAAAAACATTGAATAAGAGAGAAATTTGCTGCCCTGACTGCTCGAGCTGAAACATCGCTCTTCTCCTGCCCCTTAGACTGAAACTTATACCATTGGCTCTCCTGAGTCCCCAGCACACAACAGATCACGGGACTTCTCAGCCTCCATAATCACGTGAAAGAATCTTGTATAATAAATCTTATAAAAATATGTATTCTATTTCCTGAAGAATCCTAATACAGAGCTCATCTCAAGAATGGTTCCCCTCTCATTCCTTCAACACGCATGTGCTCAGCATCAACAATGAGGGTGGTGCTGTGCTCAGCACAGTGGGAGTCCGCAAGATCATGACCTAATGGAGAAATTAGAACTAAAAGGAAAATTAATAATTCTGTAAGAAGTAGATTATTAATGTGATGGGCATGGCATAAACTCTAAGGGTTGTAGGACTTCAGAAGGAGTAGAAATTATTACACATAAAATAGTTGATTAGTAAACCAGAGGACAGGCATGCCAGTGGAGGAAGAGTTAGACTGAAAGTAGAGAACCCAACTTCATATATTCAGAGTGTGTTTGAGCGCCGTTTTCTTAGATACATGTAGGTCACTATTAACAATCCTCAGTTCAATGATTTTTTAATGGACACCAACACTGTGCCTGGCACTGTACTCCTTATTTCAGAGACTTTGCACAGGATAATCTGGTTGAAACATACTTTCCTCTGTTATTCTGCTGACTCAGATGTGAGAGAAAGAATGCAGTCTCAATTTCTGTTGACAGCCAATTTGCAAACATGAGGAAAGTCAGTCTGAGAATGAGTCAATACACAGAGAAGGATTCACCTAAGAGACGGAGCCGAAATCTTAGTGTCCTATTGGTGTCTCTCCTGAACCCCACACTACAAACAGCTTGTCCAGTTATAAAAATGAACATAATTTATTCCTCCATAATGTTTGCAAAGTCTCTTTTCTTTCTTCCCTCCCTCCTTCCCTCTCTTTCTCTTCTTTTTTTGTCTCCTTTCTATTATTTCCAGCCAAAACCACCCTGTTATTGAAAAGCAGCAAAATTTCAATGAAGCTTCCCTGAGCCTCAGTTAGTTCATTTGTAAAATTTAAATGATTGAACAAATAGTGAGACTTTCACAAAGGTCTCTCCCAGCTCTACAATCCCATAACTCAATAACCTACTTTTGAATTCCTGATTGGCTTTTATGTTGCTTCTGCAAAACTTCTCTATCAGCAACACAGACAGGCAAAATTATCCAGGGGTAGCTCAATTTGGTGTCAGAGCTGAAAATCTAGCAGCCCCCTGATCACGTGCTTGGCATCTCCTTATTTGTTTGGGTTTATAGTCTTTTCAGATCAAACCACTTTCTTTCTTTTTTCTTTCTTTCTTTTTTTTTTTTTTTTTGTATTTTTATTTATTATTAAGATCCTAGGAGAACCTTGCGTGCTTAAAGAAAAGTCCAAATGACATATAAGCTATGGCCCTGGCTTTCTCAAAAAAGCCAGGTATGTCAGTGTAAGAATGATCTATCAGATGTGCCACATTATTAAATCAACAGATCTGCCTGTCTTCCCTAATCCCAATAAAATAGAAAAAGACATAAAGACTCCTAATTTGTAAGCTTCCTTACACACACCCCATCTTCAGCCTCCAGACATCTTTTGATATTTCTGCTTTCCAATTTGCCGATAAACTAATGACAAGAAAACTAAATAACAGCCTGTTCAATTCAGAACCATCCTGAAGAATATATTGTTATACAAGGGAATTCAGATTTCACAAAAGAACCTTCCTAGTTGAGGGATTCTTGGGAAATATTAATTTATTCTTTCTCAGGAATGACAGATTCTTCTTTATAGAAAAAGATAAACTGACTGCGAGCCTCCCCTTCTCTTTGATTGTTATAACAAATAGGCCTAATGAAGCTGTCTTGCCTACACGAAGACCCTTTGGACACCTGGAAAAGACCTACTGAGCCAAAGCACCTCACCCATCTTCCTCCGGGGATATCTAAACCAAAGATTAAGGCTTTCACTCAACTATAGATAGAAGAATTAAAATTAATACTCTAGTAAAAAGGAAAAACATTTAATCAATTTCATGGTTGAGTATAAAAACCTGAGACAATGTCTTTTCTGAAAATAAATATTAATTGTGGGAATGTCATGAAAAAGAGAGCATACTGTGTGGACAAAATATAGACTTTATGGTCAGACAGAAAATAGTAGAGATTTTAGGTTGGCCCGACAGTAGCTGTGTAATTTAGGGAAGTCCCTTAAACCCTTCTGAGCTGGGAAGGGTCTTTGTAAGCACTGGAGAGAGTGATTGCAATGCATCCAGCAGAGTGCAAGGCATACAGTGGTGATGATTACTGAGAGAAAGTAGCAGGACTCTGAGGGTTCAGGGAAGGATGGAGGCAGAAGCATGGAAAGAGAGGCACAGCAGAGAAGAGAGCTTGGGAATGCTGGAAATTAAATTGTTTATTCCCATCTTTGTCAAGGTCAGCCCTGAATGGGGCACTAGACCTCAGAAGGACCTCAGAAGTCTTGGTAGTGACACACTGTTTATCCACTTAAAATTGTTTTAATTGGTTTCAGTGGCAATTAAATGTCACTCTGTGACAGTGACCTTCTTTCTTTCCTGTTGAATGTTTAATGTTTATCTTTATTAATTTTTTACAATGTAGTTGATTTTCATGTCCCTTTACCGATTGCTCCCACCCCCGTCCCACCCATCAACATCATATCTGTTCATGTGTCTTAACAAGTTCAAGGAATTGTGATTGGTGTGTCTTCTTCCCTGCCCACCCATTTGTTTGTGTATTTATTTTTAGCTCCCACAAATAAGTAAGAACATACAGTATTTCTCTTTCTGTGCCTGACTTATTTCACTTAATATAATTTTCTCTAAGTCCATCCATGTTGCTGCAAATGGTAGTATTTCATTCTTTTATATAGCAGAGTAGTATCCCATTGTGTGGATATACCACAGTATAGTTTCCATCACTCATCTGATGATGGACATTTGGGCTGGTTCCAACTCTTGGCTATTGTTAATAGAGCTGCAATAAACATTGGACTACAGGTATCCCTTCGACGTGATGATTTCCATTCCTCTGGGTACATTCCCAGCAGTGGAATAGCTGGGTCATATAGTAGACCTATCCGTAATTGGTTGAGGAATTTCCAAACCATTTTCCATAAAGGCTACACCATTTTGCAGTCCCACCAACAGTGTAGGAGGGTTCCTTTTTCCCCAAAACTACACCAGCACTTATCATGCTCAGTCTTTTGGATATTAGCCACTTTTGGATATTAGCCATCCTAACTGGGGTGAGATGGTATCTCAGTGTGGTTTTGATTTGCATTTCCTGAATGCTGAGTGATGTTGAGCATTTTTTCATGTGTCTGTTGGCCATTCGTATATCTTCCTTTGAGAAATGCCTATTCAGCTCCTTTGCCCATTTCTTAATTGGGTTACTTTTTGCTGTAAAGTTGTTTGAGTTCCTTATATATTCTGGATATTAATTCTTTGTCAGATGTATATTTTGCAAATATTTTCTCCCACTCTGTTGGTTGTCTTTTCACTCTTTTAACTGTTACTTTTGCCATGCAGAAGCTTTTTAATTTCATATAATCCCATTTGTTTATTTTTTCTTTGGTTGCCTGTGCTTTTGGAGTCGTATTCATGAAGTCTGTACCCACTCCTACTTCTTGGAGTGTTTCCCCTACATTTTCTTTAAGGAATTTTATTGTTTCTGGGTGTATATTTAATTATATAGCCCATTTTGAGTTGATTTTGGTATATAGGGAGAGGTATGGGTCTAGTTTCATTCTCCTGCATATGGATATCAAATTTTCCCAGCACCATTTGCTGAAGAGGCAGTCTCTTCCCCAGTGTGTAGACTTGGTGCCTTTGTCAAAGATCAAATGGCTGTAGGTGCGTGGGTTGATTTCTGGATTCTCTATTCTATTCCATTGAGCAGTGAGCCTGTTTTTCTGCCAGTACCATGCTGTTTTGGTTATTATAGCTTTGTAGTATAGTTTAAAGGCAGGCAGTGTTATGACTCTGGCTTTATTTTATTTTATTTTATTTTTGCTCA
>NW_007728916.1:0-429 GCF_000696425.1 Galeopterus variegatus
TAGACAAACTCCTTGAGGCCTCTCGGCTACCCACATGGTTAGGGGTCTCCCATTGTAAAGCGCATCAAAAGACAACTCTCCCATAACCCGAGGCAATTGTAAAGCGGACAATACAGTTCGAATGGCCGCCACTGCAGGTCCTCTCACTCCAGACATTACAAACATTTCACTCCTCCCTCTTCTACCAGACACCATAAATAACCCCGCTCCAACACCAGATGATAAATCTTCTCTTTTCCATCTTCTCCATGATTTATTCCATTCAAACCACCGAAGTTTAGCGCTCTTCTTCCAAACTTTCTTCCGTCTAACCCCAGCCGATAAAACTCTCTTACAAGAAATCTCTCGTACTTGCTCCATCTGCCAGCGTACCAACCCCACTACCCCCTTAAAGGCCAAACCATAACCCTCACATCAAGCTAGGGGTAA
>NW_007728916.1:2199-2998 GCF_000696425.1 Galeopterus variegatus
TCCCACCACTTACGTTAAGGAATTCCAATGGGTTCTCCAGGCCTACAGCCCCACCCACCATGACGTTTACAGGTTACTAGTTAACACCCTCCTTCCTGAAGAGCGCCGCCGCGTCTGGGACGTGGCCCAAGCTCATGCAGATGCAACCCATCACACTAACCCCGCCTTCCCCCATCACACTAACCCCACCTTCCCAACGGGCCCACAGGCAGTTCCCGAACAGGATCCCCACTGGGATTATAATACAAACCAGGGTATCCAGGCCCGAGACCAATTTGCCTCCTGCCTAATTGCGGGTCTTAAAAAGGGCTGCCCACAAAGTTGTCAATTTCCAAAAGGTCCAAGAAATCCTCCCAAAAAAGGAAGAAACTCCCTCCGAGTTCCTCGACTAACTCAGGCTCTCCAACAATACACCAACCTAGATCCCACCTCAGAGGACGGACGCCATGTCCTCATGACATATTTTTTGGCCCAATCCTACCCCGACATTAGGGCTAAGTTAAAAAAAAAAAAAAACTATAACAGATTTCCGCTACCCCACAGACCGAGATTTTATCAGTGGCCTTTAAATTCTTCCATAATAGAGAGGAGGAAAAAGAATGATGAAAACAAAAGGCTGACCTGGCCAATTTTCAATGTTGGCCCAAATAATAAAACCATCTCCTGGACACCTTTAGGGGCCCTCTGCCTCCAAAACTCCCCCTGGGGCATGCTTCAAATGCAGAAAGGAAGGTCACTGGTCGCGATCCTGCCCCTCGCCCAGACCACCGACCACTCCATGCGCCAAGTGTCAAAGAAG